>NW_006408604.1:12816594-12833430 GCF_000296735.1 Chrysochloris asiatica
TCCATCAATTCCTGGAGTCTTGTTGTAGGTGAGATGAAGTCTCACCATCCTTGCTTCTGAGAGTATTCCATCTATATTTCTTTCAAGACACATTTATTTGTTCTTCACTAACACCATTAATTCAAATGCACTGATTCTTCTATGGTCTTCCTTATTTATTGTTAAACTTTCACATGCATATGAGGCAAATGAAAATACCAAGGTTTGAGTCAGGCATATCTTAGTCCTCAAAGTAACATCTTTTTTTTTTAAAAAACAACAACAACAACAACAACAACAAAACACTTTAAAGAGGTCTTTTGGAGCAGATTTGCCTAATGTAATGCATTGCTTGATTTCTTGACTACTGACTGCTTCCATGAGTGTGGATTGTGGATCCAAGCAAAATAAAGTCTTTGACCACTTCAATCTTATCTCCATTTACCATGATGTTATTTATTGGTGTAGTTGTGTGAGGATTTTTGTTTCTTTCTATTGAAGTGCAATCCATGCTGAAGGCTGTAGTCTTTAATCTTCATCAGTAAGTAGTTCAAGTCCTCTTTCCTTCCAGCAGGCAAGGCTGTGTCATCTGCGACCTGATGCTGCATTCTTCTTCATATCATCGAGTTTCTTGGATCATTCACTCAACATACAGATTGAATAAGTATGGTGAAAGGATACAACCCTGATGCACATGTTTCTGGATTTTAAACTGTGCAGTATCCTCATGTTCTATTGGAACAATGTTCTCTTGGTTTATGTACAGGTTCTACATGAACACAATGAAGTGTTTTGGAATATCCATTCTTCACAATCTTATTAATAATTTATCATGATCCACACATTCAAATGTCTTTGTGTAGTCAATAAAATACAAGTAAACATCTTTCTGGCATTCTCTACTTTCAGTCAAGATCCATCTGACATTCACAATGATATTCCTCATTCCATATCCTCTTCTGAATTTGGCTAGACTTTCTGGCAGCTTCCTGTCAATGTACTGCCACTGTTTTTGAATTATCCTCAGCATAATTTTACTTGCATATAATATTGACATTATCCAGTAATTTCTGCATTTTGGGGACCATATTCCTGTGGAACAGACATGTATATTAATCTCTTCCAGTCAGTTGGCCAGGAAGTTGTCTTTCAAATTACTTGTCTGAGACAAGGGAGTGCTTTGTAGCATTGCATCTGTTTGTTAAAACATCTCAATTAGTATCTTGTCAGTTCCTGGAGCTTCAATATCATCAGTTCTTGATCATATGCTACTTACTGAAAAGGTTAAACATCAACCAATTCTTTTTGGTACACTGACTTGCTGTATTTCTACCATCTTCTCTTGATGCTTCCTGTGCCATTCCATTTTTTTGCCCACAGAATCATTCAACATTACAACTTGAAATGTAAGTTTTTCCAGCTTGAGAAATGCAAAGTGTGTTCTTCCTTTTCTGTTTTCTAATGCTAGGTGTTAGCACATTTCATTATACTTTGTCTTCTTGATCCACCCTTTTAAATCTTCTGTTCTATTGTTATACTTCATTATTCCTCTTTTTCACTTTAGCTTCTCTACATTCTAGGACAAAATTCAGAGCTTCTTCTGACATCCATTTTGGTCTTCTTTTTTTTCTCCCCTTGTCTTTTTAATGGCCTTTTGTTTTCCTTGTATATGATGTCCTTGATGTCATCTCAAAACTCACCTGATCTTGGATCATTATTGTTTTATGTATCAAATGTATTCTTGAGATGGCCTTTAGATTTAGGTATGATACACTCGAAGCTGTACTCTGGTTCTGTTGCTGTTAAGTACTCTCGAGTCAGTTCCGAGACCCTTCATAGGGTTTTCGAGGAGTGACTGGTGAGTTTGAACCACTGACCTTGCAGTTCAAACCAACCTTGTGGTGGCCAGTGGTTATCCTATAGTGAAACACCAAGTGGACTTGATAATAACAAATACTTTGTTTAATCTTCTGGAGACCTTGATTTAACTTTCTTCAGCTTCAACTTGAGAAGTTGCCATGAGGTTTTGATAGTGTGTTCTGGAATCAATCCCTGGTCTTGTTCTCACTGAGCTTCTTCATACTGTCTTTTGACAGATGTAGTTGTTTTGATTCCTGTGTATTCCATCTAGTGAGGTCTATCTGTATGTTGTTGTTGTTCTTAAGTGTTCTTGAGTTGTTTCCGACTCATAGTGATCCTTTATAGAGTTTCCAAGGAGCAGCTGGTGGGTTTGAACTGCTCAGCTTGTAGTTAGGAGTCCACTACAGTGCCACACAAGGAGTTGCTTTTTTTAAGTTTTTGAAACAGGGTATTTGCAATGAATAAGTTGTTGGTCTTGCAGATACATGTTTAATCAATTTCAGACCTCACAAGTTGATAAATATCTTTATTTCTTCATCTTTGGAATTAGTGGTTGGTTCACAAATTTGAATAGTAGTTATATTAACAGGTCTTCATTATGTTGCTTTTGTTGCTTGGTGCCATCGAGTCAGCACTGACTCATAGTGATCTTATGACAATGAAAAACTGACCAGTCCTGCGCCAACCTCACAATTGTTGCTAAGCATGAATCCACTGCTGTCACGGTGCTAATCCATCTTGTTGGGGTTCTTCCTCTTTTTCTCTGATCCTCCACTTTAACAAACATGATATCTTTCTCCAGGTACTGGTGTCTCCTGATAATATGTCCAAAGTATAAGAGTCAAAAGTTTGGTCATCCTGGCTTCCAAAGAGCCTTCTGGATATACTTCTTCCAACACAGATTGGTCTGTTCTGTTGGCAGTCTATGGTGCTTTTAATATTCTCCTCCAATACCATAACTCAAATGCATCAATTCTTCTATGGTCTTTCTTACTCACTGTCCAACTTTCACATGCATGTGAGGTTACTGAAAATACCATGGCTTGGGTCAGGTGTAGCTTAGTCCTCAGACTGACATCTTTGTTCTTCAACACTTTAAAGAGGTCTTGTACAGCAGATTTGCCAAATGCAATAAATCATTTGATTTCCTGAGTGCTGCTTTATGAGTATTGTTTGATCCAAGAAAAATGAAGTCTCTGACAACTTCAATCTTTTCTCCATTTACATGGATGTTGTTTACTGGTTCAAGAGTTTTTGTCTTCTTTACATTGAGATGCAATCCATACCAAAAGCGGTGCTCTTTGTTCTTCATCAGTAAGTATCTTAAGTCCTTTTTGCTTCCAATAAGCAAGGTTGTATCATCTGCATATTTCAGGTTGTTAGCAAATCTTCCTCCAAATCCAATGCTACGTTTTTCTTCATATAATACAATTTCTTGGATTATTTGCTCAGCATCCAGATTGATAAGTATGGTGAAAGAAAAAAAAACCCTTCCCTAATATTAAACCGTTTCGTGTTCCCTTGTTCTGTTCGAGGCTGTAATATTCCTTCAGTTCTCTCAGCTTGAGAAATGCTGACTCTGTTGTTTCCTTTTGGTTTTCCAACTCCAGATCTTTGTAGATTTTGTTGTAATATTTGACTGTCATCTCGAGCTGATCTTTGAAATTTTCTGTTCAGCCCTTTTAGCTCCTTCACTTCTTCCATTTACTTTAGCATCTGTATGTTGGAGTGCAAATTTCAGAGTCTCTTTTAACATCCACTTTGGTGTCTTTTCCTTCTTTCTTTTCTTCTTAATGACCTTTTGCTTTCTGCCTGTATGATGTTCTTGATGGCATCCCACAACTCTTCTGAGCTTCAGTCATTAGTGTCTAATACATCAAATCTATTCTTGAGACGATGTCTAGATTCAGGTGGGATATGCTCAAGGTCATATTTTGTCTCTTGTGGACTGGTTTTATTTTCTGCAACTCCTCAGAAACCCTATACAGGATTGCTATGAGTTGGAACCAACTCGGTGATACTTAACAATAACAACAATGGTGCCCTTACAGTGGTCCTGCATAGTAACGATTATTATCTTTAATATCACAGACCAGAAAACTAAGGCACTGCACATATGTGGAAGTGGTAGCATTCAGATTTGTAACCTAGGTGGTCTGGCTTCAAAGCCTCAACTCTGCTTGCTGAAGGAGCCCTGGTTGTGTAGTGGGTTACACATAGAGCTGCTAACCACAAGGTCAGAAGTTTGAATCTACCAGGTCCTCCATGGGAAAAAGATGATGTTTTCTGCTCCCGTAAGATTTACAGCCTCAGAAACTCTATGTTGCTATGAGTCAGAACTGTTGCTTCTTGTAGAGTTCTGGTGTGGTGACGGAGAAGCATTGGACTGCTAACTACAAGGTCGGTAGTTCAAACTCACCAGCCTCTCCTGGGAAACCCTATATAGGGGTCGCTATGGGTGCAAACTGACTCAATGGCACTTAACAACAAAAGCAACAGCAGCAGCACTATAAGGAGCTCGGGTAGCGTAGTGGTTACAAATCGGGCTTCGAACCACAAGGTCAGCAGTTCAAAACTACCAGCTGCTCCGAGGGAGAAAGTTGAGGCTTTTTGTTCCTGTAAAGATGTATAGCTTCAGAAACCCTGTTCAGGGTCGCTATGGGTTGGAATCGATTCAAAAGCATTTAACAACAACAACAAAATTGTTTTTCAAATAACCCAGCCATAACAGCAAACACATACAAGAGCTTATGGTATGCCAGGCACTGTTCTAAATGATTTACATTGTAACTTATTTATTCCTACAACAATCCTGTTAAATAGGGATGACCACTATCCCCATTAATAGAGGAAACAATGGCACAAGGCAGTGATTTGTCCAAAGTCACCAGTCAGGAAATGAAAAAGCCAAGATTTGAATGCAGATGGTTTGGCTCCAAGTTTGCATGATGAACTAACTGCTTCTGCGTAAGCTTATTTAGTGTTTTGGCAGCGATATAAAATTATATTCATGATTTCTTTTCTAAAATAGAAAAGTTACAGCGATCTATGAATGTTAACAGAAGGGGCCCTGGGAATGTAGTGGTTAGGTGTTGTGCTGCTTCCCACAAGGTCAGCAGTTCGAATCTATCAGCTGCTTTAAGGGAGAAAGATGAGCCCTATGAGTCACTATGAGTTGGGACTAAATAGTCAGCACACCTTTATTTCCAAGCTCTGTGATGTCAGATAACTTCCCTGTACTTTACTTGCCTCAAATGAAAAACGAGAATAAAGCAGTACCTCCCTTACTGGGTTGTGGTGAGGAATCACTTTTAACCCTGTGATGTAAGTAGTGCTGAATTACAGATAACCTGCTTATCAAATGTACAGACGATCAGAAGTTAGTCTAGAATAAAACAACAACAACAAAATAATAATGATCATATAAAACTCATAGGACAACAGCAGACACTTAGCAAATATTAGCTATTATTTTGGGTACTGTGGAAAATTTCCATTCTCTTTTCATTCTATTCTTCCACAAACTTTTTGAAGCCCCCTCATCTATTGGTATTTGGAGTCCAACTGCAAAAAGGTATGTTCATTAACGTTAGATTTCATCTTGTTATCTTTAACCATCATTCTAGCTTCCTGTAATTTCTCTAGATCTGGATCTATTTGTAGCATCATCTATACTTTGTAGCTTTATGTCAGGTGCAACTTTGATGCACATCTGCCACCTCAACAGGTTACCAACAAAGTGCTGTCCAGGTGTGAGTTGGCATGGGAGCACTCAGCCACCTCTTTCCAGATGGGTATGGATCAAGTCCATGGTTCCTTTTGTATGATGTTGTTGTTAAGTGCTGTCAAGTTGCTTCCAATTCACAGTAACCCAGTATATGGTTTCCGAAGTTATGGTATGGCACTTAAAGATAAGCACTGGACTGCTAACTGCAAGGTTGGTGCTCAAACCCACCAGCTGCAACTTGGAAACCCTATACAAGGTCACTGTGAGTCAGAACCGACTTGATGGCACTTAACAACAAACAACAAGGCTTTATACCTTTGTGGGAGCATAAAGCCTCATCTTTCTCCCACAGAGTGCTTGGTGGGCTAGAACACTAACCTTGTGGTTCACAGTCCCGTGCTAATCCTACAGAGCCACTGTGCTGTTTAATTATGGATCCATCTGGTATTTGGACTCCATTTGACTACTCTGACATTTGGGCTACATTTTCCAAGCTCATACATAAAAGCACCATCAGAAATTCAATGAAATGCTTTCCTAGTGTCCAGAAATACAGTAACTAGAAATTTTACAGCAGTCTTCTCGAAGAGGAAGCGAAGGAGCAGGTGGTTGGCTTCTAAAGGATAACGTTTTCCTAAGTGCTTATAAACACCTACTTGAGAATCTGTCCTGAATTTCATCTAGACATTCTTTAGGCTACTTGTATTATTAGTATTTGTTTTCCTTTCTATTCTGAATATCAGGTAAACAGTGATCTATATTCTTTCTTTCAGTAAGTCTTCCATTTCCTATAACCCTTCAGGGTCACTGTTAGTGGCTTATCTTTCACTCTTTGTAAATTCTCTATCTTGGGACGGTATTTGTCAGGGCCAAGAAATTTGCATTTAGTTAGAACAACTTTAGATTCACTTTTAAAATCAATCTACCCATCTTGGACTTCAATTCCCTATATCAATGTTTGTACTTCCTGTTTCTGTCTGACAGCAATTCTCCTTGATGGAAAAGTAGGGAATAAGAGAGACACTGAACAACTTTGCTTTCTCTTTGCCACTTATTAATATCACCCCAACCGATTCAGCATGTGGATACTCTCCTTATTCTCCCTCCTCTGGTAATAACTTGCTGTTTTTGTTAAATGCCATTGAGTTGGTTCTGACCCATAGCGACCCTGTATAGGGTTTCCAAGGAGCAGCTGGTGAGTTTGAACCACTGACCTTGTGATTCAAACTGTTAATAATAAGAAACACTTGTTATTTTCTAAAGCATCTTGCACAAGTTTTCTTAAGTATGTTGCACTCTGTTTGTAACCTTCTCTATGTAAGAAATTCTCTCTCATAGTTTTCTTGACAGTTGTTCCTTCATCCATCTTTTTAAAAGTTGAGCTTACTGCACTGACACTCACAAAACAGTGAGAAGGTCACGATGTTTCTGGCCAACAACTCAGTGGTATATTCTGAGCCCTGAAAATAATAGCCTTAAAGATATGGTTTAGGATACAGAAAATATTTTATACACAAACATGCTCACTGATTGCAGCGCTATCTGTAATAGTGAACAAAAAGGGAATATCAACAAAGAATATGAAAGAAAAATATGGACAACACTTGTGATCTAATATTAGGCAGTCAATAAAATAATAAAGCGTATCTACATCCATATGGAAAACACTAAATGATATTTGTGTGTGCATATAATATCAACAATCAACAAATACGAATGAAACATAAAATTATCCACAGCAGCTGTCGCTCATAGGAGGCTTGGGGGCATTGTGGGTTAGGCATTGGGCTGCTAATTATAAGGGCAATGGTTCAAAACCACCAGCAGCTCCATGGGATAAAGATGAGGCTGTCTGCTCCCGTAAAGAGTTTATCTCAGAAACCCTATATACAAGGTTGCTATGAGTCAGAATTGACTTGCCAGTAGTGGGTTTGGTCACTTGTAAGTAGAATTATGGTGCTACTGCTTTTAATATAATAATATTATATTAAATTAAAAAATGGCAGTCCAGTGCCCTTGAGTTGGTTTCAATTCATAGCAACCCTATATAGGGTTTCCAAGGAGTGGCTGGTGGGTTTGAACTGCCAACCTTGTTGTTAACAGCCCAGTGCTTATCCGACAGCACCACACCAGGACTCTTAAATAGCTGATGTTTATTATCTCCTTATATTTCCCAATTTTCTATATTAAGCATGTATTGCTTCTATAATTAGAAAAAAATTAAAAATTGGGCTTATCAGACAATGACCCAATGCAGTGTCATCATGTTTTTAGCTGTTTCCCTCCCATTTCTTCTCAGTAAGGGGCCATCTGCAGCTTACATATTAGAATTTCATGCCCAAGAACACCTTGACTTTCTTGAATTGTGTTTCAGAGTTTCCAACCATGAGATCACACATACTTTTTCTTTTTCTTTTTTGACATCTGCCTTCTACAACAAATCAAGAGAACATGCCTGATCATGCCTTTCATTGCCCTTCTCTAAATTCTAAGATGATGCTTTCATTCTAACCAGAAGTTCCTATTACTTTTCCTCGTCAACGATTCTTACTCTTTGTCAGACTTGAGTCCAACCCAGCGGTACTCCTCATTTTTTCTACCCTCTAGGAGATAAAACTGCCTGTCATTAGTGTAAGGGATTAAAATGTGCATGCATGTCTCTGAAGGAGATTTCTCAATGATTTTTCACATTGTACCTGTCACACAATGACCACCTAGTAAAGTCTTTACAACAGATTCTTGATACAGGTGAAACTCTCCATCCTCCAGCTCTGGCTTGAATCGTCAGGACACTTCAGATCTGTGTAGCCCTTAACCATCACTAGATGCTTCCACATCCATGCCATTCTAACAGCTATCCTGTGAGCAAGTCAAGGCTGCCAGAACTGGGTTTGCAAAGAAACTGAAGCTCAGAGGGACTGAGCTCCCCAAGCTTACAAATGGGCCTACAATCAAAACTCCAGGTCTTCTATATCAGTCCAGTGAACTTTCTCTGGGTCAAAGGAAATCATAGATATAAAATCCCTTGGCACTCTAAAATACACTGTTTAAAAAAAAAAAAAAGCAAGGGAACTAGGCACCATATCTATAAATTCCTACTACTCATGTCAGTCCTGGATTAGCTCTAGATCCTGAGCTTTGACCTCAGGGGAGGGGTTGCAGTGGGCAGGATTTACCTTAGGATTCCTCCCTGCATGCTTCACCCTCCAAAATGACACCAGTAAAATATCCCATTGTCCTTCACAAGGCTTCCCAGGACCACTTCCGTAGGAGTCATTTCTGAGTCCTGTCCCTCCCCACCTGTCCCTGGCCTGTCTCTATGTTGACCTCCACAGTGCCCACACCAGTCTGGGATGTTTTCTGACAAGCCCTAGCACTCTCATTCCTCTGGGTCTGCCTCTAACCTTGGATGTGCTATTTGATCAAAACCACTTTCTGCACACAAATTCTGCCACTAGAGAATTGGAAGTTCCAAAACATTTCCTATTTTGGTCCTCAAGGTTATCCTGTATCTGAGCTTCCAAGTAGAGGCTGGAAGGTTATATTCATCTCTCAGCCAGAACACCACAAGAGCAGGAATACTATATGTTCATGTTCAAAGTCATATTCAATTTGCTCAAACATTTTTTTTCTTATAAACTTCATTTTACGTAATTTTCTAGTTTTCCATTCAGTTTTAGACCCAGAGGTTTTTTTGTTATATTTTGTTTTGTTTTTATCAGGAGACTGGTTAACAGAAACACTGGCCGGGTTTGCGTTTCACCCTCACTAAGAAGACTTTCAAGAGCTCTTCTTTGTTCCGCTTTTAGACAGCATGGCCCAATGTGGTGAAAGACTGTAGCATTTTAGATAAAAACAAGGGGTTTGGAGTTTGGATACTGGTCTTATTATCTACTAGCTCAATGGCTGTGTAGAAGTTACATCTCTGAACCTCAGCTTCCCCAACAGTAGAATGGGGCTAAGAAGAGTACTTAAACTCTTAGGGCAATTTAAATATGAAATGAGAGCACCCACACAGTGACTGTGCATTATCCCTACCAAACAAGAAGTACTGAATACATTTGGGGGACCTGGGTGGACCAGGGATGGATAGCAGATTAGCTGTACTTTGTCATGTGTCTCCAGAGAGTGAAGTTCTCCCTGCAGTTCTCTGGAGCCACAAAAGCTGGAGCAGAGGCACTTATGACAGTGTGAAAAGCCAGCTCGCGATATTAAGGAGGGGACTGCACGATCAGGGTGCAAGTTGGGAGAACATTTGGCAGAGGTGGAGATGTAGAGAAAGGTCTGGAGCAGCTGAGAGGCTAGAGGTGAGAAGGTTGGATTAGAGCCCACTCTGATCTGGGACCAGGATGAGGAGGTGAGGCACTTGCCCAAGGCACAAAATTGAATGGGATATCAAAAACTCAGTTATAAAGATAAAGAATAATATCTGAAAGCGACATTTAAAAAAATCCAATTAATGTAAAAATTCATGCAGAGTAATAAACCAGCAGTTTTAATGAAAGTCATACTGAAAAGAGATGATGGGCAGGGCACAGTGATAATAAAGATGCGGGACAGGTTTGAGCGCTATTTCTGAAACTGGTAGCAAAGAGCTGTGAAGACACAGGTACGTGCACACAAATCTTAGCCTGCAGTTTCTAAGTTTATGGACTATCTCCTCAAATATATCCCATGAACCCTGGTGAGGCAGTTTAGTATCATTTTAGCCTCACATATACAAATGAGCCTGACATTAGATACTTGAGGTAGAATGCAAAGAATAAGTCAGGTTTGAGAGAAGAAACACAGCATACTGACACTTTGGTTGGGGAAGAAAACAGAAGAGAGAGGCAGCAAGAGAGCTCTCATCTCAGTCACAAGGAGGGGGCAAGAAAACCATGAGAGCAGACACTGTCATTTCCTAAGGACCTTCAGTATGGAATGTCCCTTCTGACCAGTCTGACAGTCCAGTGCTTATCAGTATCTTATGACTCGCTGCCAACATACTATGGCTGTTGGTTGTTTCTGAGTTAGCTCCCGACCCATGGCACAAACGGTTAAGCACTGTCCTACTAACTGAATGGTTGGCAGTTCAATGCTGCTTGGTCTGCGTCATCCCCACGACTGGTCGGCAAGTAGACCTTTGCATCCATAGGATTTTCACCGATATTTGGAAGTAGACAATTAGGCCTTTCTTCCTAATCTGTCTCAGTCTGGAATCTCTGTTCAGCATCAGAGCAGTACGGACACCTTCATGAGAAACAGGTGCTGGCTGTGAACTGAGTCTAGGTTTGACACACGGGTGTTGAGAATTCTACCACTTGTTGTTGTTGTTGTTAAGTACCGTGGAGTCGGTTCCTACTATAGTGACCCTGCATAGGGTTTCTGAGACTGTAAATCTTTACGGGAGCAGAATGCCGCATCTTTCTCCTGTGGAACCACTGGTAGTTTTGAACTACCGACCTTGAGGTTAGCAGCCTGATTCGTAACCACTATGCTACCAGAGCTCCTTAGTGAAACACTACTGCCCCCTTATATGTACTCAAAACAAAACAACCAAAACTGTTGCCATCACATCACCTCCCAACTCTTAGTAACCCCGTGTGTTTCAGAGAACAACTGTGCTCCATGGGGTTCTTAATGGCTGTAATAATTGGGATGCAGATTACCAGGACTTTCTTCTGAGGCCCCTCTGCATGGACTCGGACTGCCAATCATTCAGTTAATAGAAGAATGCTTAACCATTGTGCCACCCAGGAACTTCTTATACATACTGTTGTTGTTAAGTGCCATTGAGTCTAGTAGGTTGTGACTCTTAGGGTTTCTGAGGAGTGGCTGATGGGTGTGAACCACCCACCTTGCATTTAGCAGTCCAGTGCTTATCCTACAATGCCACACCAGAATGCTAATCCCTGGCAAATGATCGTAATTTGCAAACAGTGAGGCAATTCGGCTACTCAAGGAGAGATACCGAAAAATGAGTTTCTTCAGCAGAGACAACAAGAATAGAATTTCCCATACTGAAAAAAATACAGAAAGATATTTTATTATCAAAGTTATTGATATTGATACTCCAGTAAGATGTCCAACTTAAAGAAGGGAAAAAAAAGTAGTAAAATAGATAGTAGGAGTTGAATTGTTCCTCCAACAGATTTAGCGAGCAAATTTAAACCGCTGGAGGAAGGCTTGTGCAACATTTTGTTTGTTTTTTAAAAATATTTTATTGTGAATTATATGATAGTTTACATGAGAGAACATTAGTTTTACATTCATCCTATCATATATCATTTCGTTGCTATAGTTACAATCCCCACCATGCATCATCAACCAACCAAAGGGCATACCCTGTAAGCCTGCCCCCTGGTCATCAGCACATAGTCCTTCTCCCTCTCTGAGTCTAAAGTCCCCAGCTGCTCCATCTCTCCATGCCATCATCTCTGCCTCCAACTCAGGCATCAATGCTTCTCTGGGTAGGGTCCCGCTCTCTGCTCTTCTCCCTTGATGGTCCCAGGGACCTCCGCTGCTAGACTGCAAAGTTAATTACTCCCCTCCTTGCTACAAAATGTCTACCTTTATACTTCCAACCCTCACAATCAGTCCTGATAACAATTACTCACTATTGTATCACAAGAGACCTATCCGTATTTCATTTCATTAGCCCTGCCTAGACAGATTGGATACTACTCAGTGGAGATTCTACCTTCCTCCACACCCTCTGAATCTAGGTTCCCTCTTGAAAGCTTGTAAGCTAGTCACTTCTTGCATTTGTAGCCCCCCTACTTTGGGTAGCCAATGTCCAAGTTGCCCATCTCTGTCTACTCTGTGTGTGGAAGGGGTGGGAATGATTCTTGCTGTAAGGACTTGTTCCCTCTTTTGAGCTACTGCTTCCATAGGTGTAGGTCAAGTTCAAATTGTATCAGATTACTCTTTTTTTCCTCTTCTTTCTTCTTCTAGTTGAGTTCTGATCATTCAGTCATTGAAGCCAGGTCAAGTAGGTATTATCTGCAAGTGTGGGTGTTCTTATGCATATGCCCTCTCTTCTTATCAGCTGGACACTTCACTCTCCACTCTAGTCCTCTGTGGCTATGTCACTGACTCTGGGCCCAAGAGTCCCCAGGTCTTGCCACACTGCTGGCCAACCAGGTCTCCACCCAGGTTCACAGGAGTCTATTGAATGTAGTAGGGCTTAGCTCGCAGCTTCATTTTAATCCTTGGTGGAAATGGAGTACAGAGAACATAAAGGGCCTGCTGGATTTGCATGATCCACAAAACAGAGATGATCAACTAAGGGTGCGTGAGTAAAGACGAATGAATAGCTTTTCTTTCTCCTCTTGCTCTTTTAAACCACACAGGGCCATCTCCTGTGTCCGCCACAGTCTGCAGCACATTCCTTTGCAAACCGTAACAAGAGTGAAACTCATTCTCATTCTGGACGGGGACCTCATCTGCCCAGACACTGGCACAGCCTGGCCAAGGCTTTTCTTTGTGTGGTTCAGCTGCGCCTGTGCCCTTCCCTCCTGGTTTCCTTTCATTACTACAACAGTTTTAAAAACCAAGTTGCCTTTTTTCAGGATAGAGAGAGCCCCTATTATCCAGAATCCCCTGAAGTAAACAGGAGGCTTGGGGGTGGCTGGGAGATGGAAGAGTGGTCAGGAAAAAGGAGACTGGAAGAAAATGCTTAACTTTTACAACATGAATGCCACAGACCTCAGAAAATACCCACAAGGCTACTAGGGCAGATTTGACTGGAGTTACAAAGCAATCTAAAACCTTTCTACAACAATGGTTTTCTTAAAGCATGTCTTTTTTTGAGAAGGATGCTTTCCTCTTCTTCCTTCTTCCTCTTCCCTGAGTCTGCAGAGTGATTCCAGTGTTTTCAAAGGCTGGTTGCCTTTGGGTGCTGAATCAACTCTCCTTGGAGAGGCTGCCTGCAACGATGCTGACTCAGCATTTGAGGGGCAGACTGACTGAGGCAACACAGGCTGGATGAAATCATCTCCACAGTGCTGCTGACGCCTCATGAAATGAAAAAATCAAGTTTGATTTTTCTATTTAAAGATAGTTGTTTGTGCATTTGTATGTGTGTATATGTATGCGTGTATGACACAGACTTCCCTCTGTTCCTCATCCCTTGGATCCTTCTTTACCAGGACTATCTATAGGGAAATGGCTTTCTTAGATTTATTCATGAACAAAACTGTAACCTTTTTATCTCTCGGGTTACACTCCCTGGGATCAGAATTGTAAAGTTTAGTCATCAATTCCCTGGCTTCAGGGATTAAGATGGTCACTTGGAGTCAGGAAAAAAACCCCCAACCAATAACAAAATGAAAAATCCCTGACCCCGCTTCCAGAGCAATGGCTAGGTAATCAGAGATGAAGACAAATGCTGATTTGTGCTTTCCCAGTTCTGGGCTCCTCTGACACATCCAGTGCTGGAAGATGGGTTGGTGGAGCTGCTTTAATGGCCAAAGGGGGTTCACTCAATGCAAAACACTTTTATAAGGAGGTCTTGGCTCTAGTATCCTATCTGAAATTTAATATTATCCACTCCTTTGGATTAATGTATTGAAGACTTCTGCTACAGGGGAAGCTAGGAAAGAGAAAACATTAGTGAACATAATCCATTCACACCTTCCTGTTGTCAGACAGTCAGATGAATAAGTCAGAAGGAAGGAATCAGAGGACCCTCATGTTGTAAGTGTGGACACCAGAGGAGGTAGTAGGGTCAGAAGTCAGCACAAGAGAGGGCACCGAGAGGAAAGACAATCGGCTTCCTCTGGCCCATATCTGTTCATAGCTTAAGACTTTCCCACACTCTAGAAAAGGTGTAAGGGTTACAATATAGCTGAAAGTATTCTGAGACACAGGAGGGAGGGAGGCCTATGTCTATTTTTTAACTTGGACACGGGAGTCTGAAAAGGAGGTAAACAGAATGAGAGGCACATCAATGAGGATGCAGGTAATGTTCATAAAGTGCAAAAAGATTTCTCTGAAGCTGGGCCAAGGGTGAGCAGGTTGAGGTCTCTAGGTGTTCTATAGGCAGATCTCAATTGTCCTTATTGTTATTGTCTTGTATGCAGAGTAGAGCTGTGCTCCACAGGGTTTTTCAAGGCAGTGACTTTTCATAAGCAAATCACCACACCTGTCTTCCAAGGTGGGTTTGAAATACCAACTTTCCAGTTAGTATTCCAGCATTTAACGGAAGCATGCTGTCTACTTTGGTTTCTTGGCAAGAATTGTTAACCCGCTGGGAGTCACCACTTTATTGTAAAATACATTTCAAATTCTGTTTCTGTCACATACTAGCTTAGTGACTAGTGGGTCGAATGGTTGATGGTGTTACGTGCCATCAAGTTGATTCTGACCCATAGCAACCCTGTATAGGGTTTCCAAGGAGCATCTGGTGAGCTTGAACTGCTGACCCTGCAGCTCAAACAGTTCTGGAGTCTAGCACATTAAGCCCACAGCTCCACACCAGAATGGAAAGCCCCTTAAAAAGTATGACTACGTCTCCAGAACCTGTGACTGTAAACTTATTCAGAAAAAAGGTTTAAGTTAGACCTACTCTGGTAACCTTCACTCAATTCACAATAAAAATTTAAAAAATAAAAGAAGAAGGAAATACTTAAGAATAAATTTAGCCAGGGAGATGAAAGACTTATAGGCTGAAAACAATAAAACATTGTTAGAAAAAAATTAAAGGCCTAAATAAGTGGAAAGACACTTGGAGTTCAATGAGTTAGAAAACTTGTTGTTGTTAGGGGGCATCAAGTTGATATTGACTCATAGCAACCCTATGCATAACAGAATGAAACACTGCCTGGTCCTGTGCGAACCTCACAATCATTGCTACGTTTGAGCTCACTGCTGCTGTCACTGTGCCAATCCATCTCATTGGGCAGTCTTCCTTTTTATTCTTTAACCCTCCACTTTACCAAACATAATATCCTACTCCAGTGACTGGACCCTCCTGATAATATGTACAAAGTATGAGAGACACAGACTAGCAGACTGGCCATCCTGGCTTCCAAGAAGCTCTCTGGCTATATTTCTTTAATACAGATTGGTTTGTTCTTTTGGAATCTATGATATTTTTTAAAAATATTCTCCTCCAACACCATAACTCAAATGTATCAATTCTTCTATGGTCTTCCTTAATTACTGTTCAACTTTTACATGCACATAAGGCACACCTTTGCTCTTCAACACTTTAAGGAGGTCTTGTGCAGCAATTAAACACTGCTGGAATAAAACATTGCTGGAGAAAATAAAAGGCCTAAATAAATGGAAAGATACTCGGAGTTCATGAGTTAGAAAACGTAATACGGCTAAAAAGTCCATACTACCCTAAGTACTATACAGATTTAACGTAATCCCTATCAAAATCCCAGCAGTCTTTTCTTCAGAAACAAAAAAAGCTAATCCTCAGATTCGTATGGAATTTCAAGAGGCCCCAAACAGCCAAAGTAATCTTGAAGCACAAGAACAAAGCAGGAGGACCTACACTTTCTAATTTCAAAAATAACATAGAAAGCTACAAAACAATGTGATAGTAGTATAAGACTAGACATACAGACCTGAAATAGAATTGAGAGTCCAGAAATAAACCCATACATCTATGGTCAGTTGATTTTTGACAAGGGTGCCAAATCTATTCATTGCGGAAGAAACCAACAGTCTCCTCAAAAAATGGTCTTAGGATAATTGGACCTCCATATTTAAAAGAATGAAGTTAGGCCCATATTTCATGCCATATACAAAAATAACGCAAAAGAAAATGTGGAACAAAATTAAAAATCATTAAAATAAAAAAAAGTCCAGGCTTACTGGTCAGATACAGACTGTGGAACCCCAAGACTACGTACTGCCCTTGGTTACCCTTCAGGTCTGGAACTGAACTCATCTCCTGAATATGGCTCAATATTCAGTCAAGCAATAGATAAGTGTACAGGGGGGACAACACCACTAGTGAGGTATAAATAACATAGAATGGTTAATCATTCAAGATCAAAAGGGTAGCATTTACCTAAGGGTTAGGAAAGAAGGAAGAATGAGAACAGGAAACACGGGGAGGAAGTATGATGTCACCAAGTGTATGATTTGCCGAATGTAAAACTGATGATTTGCTCTGTAAAAATTCATTCAATTCACGATATAATTTTATTTTTAATTAAAAACAAAAAAGTTTCCCCTAAGAACTTGATTGAACCTCAGCATAGTGATCCTGCTTGGTCACCTTAGAGCAGGTGGTGGGCCGGCAACGTCGGGCGCATGGGGTCCCCAGC
>NW_006408604.1:12833865-12872684 GCF_000296735.1 Chrysochloris asiatica
GGATAGAGAGAAACACTGTAAACTGATGATATATGGTGGGGATAATAATCAATGTAATGAAACAAGCTATATGAATGGTTGAATGTGAAGCTGATGATGCGCCCTGTAAACTTTCACTCAATGCAAAATAAAAACATTTAATTAAAAAAAACAAAAACAAAAAAGTTTAAGTTAAGGAACTTGAAATGAAATCATCAAAGATTACCTAAGTGGGTCCTAGATCAAATGACACGTGTCCTTATAAGAGAGGAGATACAGGAAAGCCATGTGAAAACAGAGATAGAGATTGGAGTGATGCAGCCACAAGCAAAAACATCAGCCACCAGAAGCTGAAATGGGCAAGGAAAGATTCTCCTCTAGAGCCCATAGGAACATGACATCGGTATTGCACACTTCTGGTCACTAGAACTATGAAAGAACACATTTCTGTCCTTTTAAGGCACCTGGTTTGTGGCAATTGGTTATGGCAACCCTGGGAAGCTAATACAGTGATCTTAGGCAAGTTGTCTTTCAGAACTTCAGTTTCCCTAGTAGTAAAATGGGCTAAGAATAGGAATTAAGGCAATCTACAGGAGGGGACATCAAAAAGTAAATTTCCATCATCTTTCTTTTCTTCCCATTTTATTTTCATTCCATTTTTCCATAAACATTTTAAAGTCCCCTCATAAAAATACTTTGCAGTATTTTTACCTAATACATAGGAAGTGCTCAATATTTCATAAAATGTGCAATGAGTTATTATTTAAATCATTACCTTTAAACCATTACCCAGTTTAAGATATAAATGGCAGGTCCCTTCCATGTGCTGCTCCATCTCCATTTGTTTCTCTTCCCTTTACTTCCTTCTACAATGCCCACCCTGACTTAAAGTGGTCACCACCACCATCACTTCCTTACATTGCTTTATAGTTTCATCAACTACATTTGCATTCCTAGACACACTAGTCCAGTGCTTTCAACTTTAAAAAATGCATGAGACCAGAAGAACTAGATGGTGCCTAACTACTGTTACTGAACATTTTGATCAAAGATTCTATAGAAGAACCCTGATCAAAAGAGAGAAAATACAAAACAAGGTTTCAAATTCTTATGGATTCTAAAATTTCTGGAGCCATGGATGGCAGGTGAACTCCTGAAACTATTGTCCTGAGATCAACTTTAAACCTTAAACCATCTTAAAATGAAAAAATAGTTTGGCATAACTAGTAAAAATAAAAGGTCTGCCTTGAGCATTATGATCTTTTAAGAACAATATGGGATCAAATTGATAATACCTACTTGAAAAATTAGATAGGAATCTTAGGGGGTAGTGAGTTTATGTTAATGGGGCAGGAAACAAGTTAGAAAAGGAGGGTGAGACTTGTACAATTTCAAGAATGTAATCAATTATCACTAAATTGTACACACAAAAATTGTTGAATTGGAGTATGCTTTGCTGTGTATATTTTCAACAACAAAATAAGTAAAGAATACCTTTAAAAGAATCTTATGTCTTTTAAAGAGACTTGAAAGTGTCTTTATACCTATGAGCCTTCCTTCCATTTCCTTCTTTTCTTTACAATTTACCTGTGTAAATGTAGATATCCCAGAATCAGGGATTACTGACTGTGAACTCACTGTATCATTCAACATGCACACAGGTAGCAGAACACAGAGGTTGATCAGACTAGTATTTATTTTTCAGTTGGCAAAACTAAATGTGAGGACTTCAAAGAGTTTGTGGATAAAATTTCACTGTCTTTTAATTTTTCCACAAACTGTTCACAGTCCACTCACATGTGGTACTGTGTCCTTCACCAGAAGTTATGTACGATCTGGTTGTGTCTCATTTTGTGATGCTGGGAGCTGCAGATTTTCCGTGACTAGATCCACTAATTAGCAGTTAGCTGAGGATGATAAAATGATGATGTCCCAATTCTACCATTTCATTTTGTTTATCAGTTGAAGTTCTTTTGCAAAGAGCTGCTTGCCCTTACCGACTATATGGTACATGTATATGCAAAAGGCTGCATAAATATTCTTTCCCTTATTTGCTTGGTTTCAAGATAACGAATTGGTTCCTTATTATCTGCCAGTGACCAACTGCTTTTTAAAAATAAATTATCATCATGAATGAGTGGATTTACACCTATTTCGGAGTTTCAATTTCCTCTATGTTTCTGAGGTTGGTCCAGGATTGGGCAGTGTTTCGTTCTGCTGTGCATAAAGCTGCTATGAGTTGGTACCGACTCGATGGCACCTAACAACAACAACAGCAACAACTATGTTTCTGAAGTTCAAATGACCTCATATTTGACCAGTGGGCACCTCTTTAAGTTGGTTTTTGATAACTTCTTAGCTATCTGGTATGACAAGATGTTCCAGGCTTTTCTTACCCAAGGCTTGGAATCAGCGATTTCCCCAAGAAATCTGATTTTCTTGAGGACCACAATTTGGGTACATGGGATATTTACTACTACTAGAGTGGACACTGTTTCCAGGCCTCTTCACTGGAACAGAGCTATAAAACATGTGTGTGTCTCTGTATACAGTCCTGGTGTGGCACTGTGGGATAAAACACTGAACAGCAAAGTCGGTTTGAACAACAAGGTTGGCAGTTCAAACTCACCAGCCACTCCTTGGAAACCCTATATAAGGTCACTATATCAGAAGCAACTTGATGGCACTTAACAATAACATACCTAGATATTCAGACATATATGATACACTTAAATACATACATACGTATGTATGTATGTAGAAAGGTTTTCTTTTTTGAAGATAAAATACTTCATGAGTTCATACGCTTACTTCCAAATCAAATTTTGGACCTCAAAAGTTTTATTCTCAACCTATCCTATATTACATCTGTATATCCTTTCCTCCATACCAAGAACCCTTACTTAGGAACACAGGGAATGATTGAATCAGAATGTCCCATAATAACCCACCATCACTTATAGACTGTATTCCACACAACAGTCTCAGAATAATAATACCAATACTACTAATTCAATACAATTACGATGAACATTTAACTTTTTTGGGGGCGTATGCGCTTCCCATTTTTTCTCTAGTTGATCTCTAGCTGCACCCTCTAAGCATATTGACATTATACATCGGCCTCTCTCTTTATACACCTTCATCTAGCTTTAGATCTTGTATTTAATGTTTAACACTTTCATCTTGTCTTGGTTCGCTGAAGCTCATTGTCTAGTTGATTCCACAGAAGAGGAATAATAGCCTTTGAATTGGTAACAACTTGCTTGTTTACACCTGGAAGTCAGTTTTGCTGGATGCAAAAATCCTTGACTCACATTTTCTTCCTTGAGTAACTTAAATCCGTTACACCATTAGCTTTGACATAAAGATTTGCTATACAAAAAAGCTTGATGAAAATCTAATTTCATTTCCATTATGTCAAAATTGCTGTTTTTGCTTAGATGCTCAAAGGATTTTCCTTATTTCTTTAAAGTTTAGTAATTTTTCTAGAATATATTTTGGTGCTAATGATTTGGCATTTGTATTAGGATTAACACAGTGTTCTCTTTCATATGCAGTTTCAAAGCTTTCTTTTCTTATAATTATACAATTTTTTTTTTTTTTTAGTATTTCCTCTGTTCCCTTGCTCTGGTTTTCTCCATAGATTCTTCTTATCCAAGGCTGAAATTTCATGTGCCTCTCTGCAGTATTTGCTGCTTTCTTTTTAACTGTTAGTTAAAAAATTTTTGGTTTTGCTTTACCTTTCTGTTTTCTATTAAGGAATTATCCTTTATATATATTTATCTTGTGTTTTTATTAATTTACTTTTCATTTCTGAAATCTTTTTTCTTATTTTTAATTCAGAGTTCTGTTTCCTTTCTGAATTTTTCTAATTTTATATCATATATCATTTCTTAATGTCATTTAGCTCACTTGGTAATAGGTTGCAGATTTGAATGCTCTAAGCCATGGTTTTTTTAACATGCTTTTTATGGGAATATAATTTTGCTGTTTTTTTACATAAATTTTTGTTTGGTTTGACCTCACTACTTTCCTATTGCATGTTTTCATGTGAAATTGGTTTCCCTGAAAATGCCACGGCTCTAAGTCCATCAAGTTCCCTCTTCTGTTTCTTTCTTTCTTTCTTTCTTTTTTTTTTAATGTAGAGTTTAAAAATATAGGTGACGTGCTTCCTGAGATTTCTTGGTTCTGTCGCGATTACCCACTTTTATTTGGACCTTTTCCCTAGGTTTCTGTTTTCCCTATCCTTTTGATTCTACTCTTAGCAGTTTTCCCTCAGTGTAGGCCATCATGGAAAGAGGACTGGGCTAGCTAAACCAACAGTTCAAAGTGTCCAAGATGCTCTGCACCCTTCAAGCCATTTGAACTCACTCGCTCTGGGAATGAACAAAACAACTCCCATTTATAGTTACTCTTCCTTCTCAAACTGACCCACCAAGCTTCTCAGTGAAGACGTCCTGAATAGGAAGTATTTGAGGCTTTCCTGTTCTAAGGTCCTATCAAAAACCCCACTGCATCTTGGGAATATCTTGTCACCTAGTTCTGTTGTAAATATTGTTCATGGCTTTTTTATTGGGGAGGGGGGTTCTGAGATCTTAAAAAATACATTGCTGCCCCATGTTGTCTTTCTAGATTCCATCCCAGAATATACCATATTTGAAAGAACAGTATCCCTCTGTGACCTAATAAAGAAGAACACCAATAATCTTGTTTCTTGGTGAACTGCTGCTGATGTTTGTGGTAGTAAGGAAAAGAAATATGCTAACCTGAGGGGCCTCTGGCTACGCCAAAGAGCCAACAGTATAAAGAGCAGGAACCACTACATGGAGGCGAGGAGGATAGTACCTAATGTTGACTTTGTGGCTCAGTGGAAACGGATGTCAAGGAAGAGAAAACATGGCTCCTCTCACGTAAAGAACTAAGGGATGATTCTAGAAAATGTAAAACTTACAGAATGGAAGGCATCTGGAGATTAAAACAGCAAAATTTAAAACAAAATCAATAAAAAAGAAAACACTTGGACTGTCTTTTCATACCTGTGACACTATAAGATAAGCACTTGACTGTAGGGTTGGTTTGAAACGCAAGGTCGGCGGTTCAAACTCACCAGCTTCTCTTCGGAAACCCTATACAGGATCTCTATGAGTCAGAACTGACTCAAAGCCACTTAACATCACAAAAAGAGGAGCTCTGGTGGTACTGAGGTTAAGTGCTCTGCTACTAACTGCTGGATGGTAGTTTGAACCCACTAGCCACTCCGCTAGGAAGATGAGGCTGTCTGCTCCTTCCCAACAGCCTTACAGAGGGTCACTGTGAGTCAGAATTGACTCAATGGCAATAGGTTTGGAGTTTTTAAAAAAATCACAGAGAGAGGAGTCCTTGGGGGTAGAAGGGAAATTATTCATGGGCTAGATGGTATGTTGACAGGGGTTATAGGGCAGGCATTATACAAGAGGAAGTTGGCAGAGGCAAGTTAAAGTTAGCAGGAGACACAGAGAGGCATGCAAGAGTTAAAGGAAACACAGATAAATACTATTAACCAATGGCACATGGGAGTTCTGGTGTGGCGCGGCAGGAAAATGCATTGGACTGCAAGGTCTGTTTGAACTGCAAGGTCAGCAGTTCAAACTCACCAGCCACTCCTTGGAAACCCTATAAAGGGTAGCTATGAGTCAGAATTGATTGATGGCACTTCACAATAGCACATGGAGGGGATTGCAATCATTGTAACGAAGCAAAACAGATGATGTGCTGAATGTAAAACTGATGATCTGCTCTGTAAATCTTCACTCAATTCACAATAAAAGGTGAGGAAAACAAAAAAAGAGGAGGTCTGGTGGTGCAGTGGTTAAGAGCTCTACTTTAACTTAAAGGTCAATAGTTCAAATCCACCATCCACTCTGTGGAAAACTGTGTGGCAGTCTGCTTCTGTAAAGAAGGGCAGTTCTGCCTTGTCCTATAGGCCTTGTCCTATAGGGCCACAAGGAGTCAGAATCGACTTGACGGGAATAGATATCACAAAGCCAAGAATTTCAGATGTCAGAACCACAGAATTTTCTTTTTTTTAATTCACAAAAAAATCTGAGTGACTCAGCTTTAGGCTGAACATCTCTGTAATTCTAGATCACAGCGAAGTTAGCCTTTCCCAGACTCAGTGACAAATTGTAGCTGCAAAGAACTATGGTGGAATCCTTGGTGGTACAATGGTTAAGCTCTCAGCTTCTAACTGAAAGGTGGGCAATTCAAATCCACCCAGCTGCACTGTGGGAGAAACACCAGTGATCTGCTTCCATAAAGGTGACAGCCAAGCAAACCCTGTGAGGAAGTTCTAGTCTGTCATTCATAGTCTCTAGGAGTTGAAATCAACTCAATGGCATCTAACAATGACAACAAAGGAGTTTTGTTGTAGTCACAGATTTCCCATGTAAGCCGGAGGTGTAACAAGTCAGCTGCTCACCTCAGAAAGAGACCCACAAAACCAATGAGGTGTGCAAATGCCAGAGGTTCTGCAGATGTCTCTGGACTCACTGTCAGCTCTAACTCCACTGTTCTGCTTTTAACCTCATCTCTTCTCAATGGAGTTTTATTGGTTTGGAAGGCCCTGCTCATCCCTGACATACCAGGTTCATCAGAGGGTGCCATCATGTAACGATAATTTTTAAAAATGGCTTTTTTAATGCAGCCCTTGGAAACCTTGCAAGAAATGTATCGATTTGAAATACTCAAGCTGAATTACTGAGCTTTGGCATAGGGAAATAAATCTCTTCCATTCCCCCATATGCCTATTGCCAAGTGCAGCTTCCAGGAAGCCATGAGGGTCCTTTCTGGAAATGAAGCAAAGCTCATTCTATCAGGTTCCCCTTACTTCACACCCCCTCCCTCTTCCCTTCACTTGCAATTCACTGACAAAAGCACTTTACATTCATTGCTCATTTGCCTGAATAGGCATTCGAATTAGTAATGCCCAAATTAGTAATGCCTGGCTGAGGTAGCTTCCTAAATAATGAAGCCTGATCATTTTGGCAGACCCGGAGGCCCATGGAAAGCAAGTTTACAGTATGTCATTAGGTTTAAACATGCTTCTGGTTTTATAACTAAAATTTCCCTTACAGATGTGAACGTGTAAAGTTAAGAGTATACGTTTACTGATGCTAGAGATGAACAAGTCCAGGAGCCAGAACTGGGGTAAGAAGGTGGAGAGTGTGCGGGAAAGGGGCCGGGGGCTGATGTGTTCTAGCACACACGTCAGGACCAACACAAAAACTTCCTGACATCTGCTGTTTCTCTCGTTTCACTCTGGCGAAGCTCCAGGGAAATTCCCACCATTTCTAAATGGAGTTTGGTGTAACTGTGCTGAGTATCTCTCCACCCAGTCACCTACTCCCCCATCCATTTAACACATTAACCTACCAGTTGCCGTTGAGTTGAGTGACTCATGGAGATCCCATGTGCTTCAGGGTAGAACTGTGCTCCTTAGAGTTTTCAAAGGCAAATTGTTTGGGAAGTAGACTATCAGCTCTTTCTTCCAAAGTGCCTCTGAAGGACTTGAACCTACAACCTTTCAGTTAGTAGCTGAGTACAGTAACCATATTTGTATCACACAGGGACTCCAAAACATTTTGGGTACCCCTTCATTATGCGCATTACTTGCTGCATCATGTGTTCGGTGCTGGCTACATCATAGTGAATGATACATGGATCTAACAGGCTGGTAGGGAAGAAGGAAATGTAAATAGATATTTACTGAACTGCAGCATGAATTAAGAATGAGGATAACAGCTTTCCAGGTAGGGGGATAGCAGATGCAATGGCTAGTCACAGGAAAGACCAGTTCGTGAAACTTTGAGTTGTTCAATAAGACTATAGCATATGAGATATTCATGAATGTGTGCTTAAGTGAGGGGACAGGGTGGAAACAAGCATCCCAACTTTGATGCTTAATAGGCATTTTACATGTACTATGCAAAGGACTATGAGCTACAAGGCTGGCAGTTTGCGTCTACAAGCCAGTGTTGGGAAATTGATGAGGCTTTCTGCTCCTCCAAAGCTGTATAGCCTCAGGAAGCCCATACAATGGTCACTCTGAGTTGGAATCAACTTGATGGCACTTAACAACAACTTAATGCCCCGAGCCAATGATCCTTGGTGGTGTAGTGAGTATGCAGCAGCTAACCAGAGGGTCAGTGGTTCAAACCCATCAATCACTCTGTAGGAGAAAACTGGTGACAGTCAACTTCCATAAAGATTAACAGCCTTGGAAACCCTAAAGGGGCAGTTCTACCCTGTCCTGCAAGGATGTTATGTGTTGAAATTGGCTTGACAGCAACAGGTTTGGGTTTTAGTATGCTTGAAACTGACCTGTCCAGTTCTGTACAAAATTGTCTAAATTTTCTGTTCCTAGTCTCCCCCATCTCAGGGAATGCCAACTCTATTCTTTCAGTTGTCAACGCCCAAAACTTTGTAGTCATCTTTGTCCTTTTCTTTTACCATCCCCTTGAGTCCACTAGCAGATGCTGTTGGCTCTGCCTTCAAGATATATCTAGAAGTCAACCACTTCTGCCATCATGTCTTGCCTGGATGACTGCTCCTGATCCCTAACAGTGCTCCCAGTTCTCATCCTTGTTCACCTACAGACTAATCTCAACATGTCAGTCAGAGTTCTCCTTCTAAAACATGCCACTCCTCTACTCATAATTTACACCCTGTCAGTTCTTTGCTTCCCTTTTCACTAGGAGTAAATATCCAAGTCCTTACATGATTTTGGCCCCTACATGGTGTGATTCTTTTCTGAACTCACCTCCTACCATCTTTCTCCTTTCTCACTCTGTTTCAGCCACACTGGCTTCCTCATTATTTCTCAAACATTCACACACATTCCTGCCTCGGGGCCTTTGCACTTGCTGCTCCTTCAGATGGAGTATTCCTCTCCCAGAAAGCCTCACTTCCTTCAAGTCTTCCCTGGACATTCTATCTGAACCCATACATCTCTGCTTTTTGACTCCTTCTCAACCCATCTTCATTTTTTTCTCTCCAGCATTTACCATTATCTATATAGTTTGGTGTGTTGCTGTAGGATAAGCACTGGACTGCTAACTGCAAGGTCAGTGGTTCAAATCCACCAGCTGCTCCTTGGAAACCCTATACAGGATAGCTATGAGTCGCAATCAACTTGATGGCAGTGGGCTATATAATTAATTATTTAGTCTTGGTTATTAATCTTTTTCTTCACTAGAATGGAAATGGATCTTTGCTTTGATGACTTACAGCTCTAGTGCCTCATACCGTTTCTAGTACATTGTGTGCACTCAACAAACATTTTCTGAATGAGTAAGAAGTTATATACCATGAAGGAAGGGAGAGCGACTGTGTGCTGAAGACCTGGGGGGCACGGGGGAAGGATTGCATGGAGGGGATTATAACAGTGGCAATGAGATGATATATGATAGAATGAATGTAAAACTAATGTTCTCCCATGTAAACTATCACATAATTCACAATAAATCATAAAAAAAAAAGAAGTTATATACCATGAAGGAGAGGCAGGGGAGCACAGCGCTTAGCAGTGCAGTCTTAGGGTTAAGCTTCCTGGGTTTGACTCTTGGCCCAACTTATAGTTGTGTGGCCTTGGGGAAACTTCATGTGCCTCAGTTTCCTCAACTGTAAAACTCAGGTAGTAACATGACCTGCTTCAGAGAGATGTGAGCATTAAATATGTACAGATATAATTACAGCTCTTTGAACAGTGCCTGGCATAGATTAAGCACTTGATAAGTGTTAGGAATTATAAGGAAGAAAGAAACCATGTGGAACAGTGGTTACACACTTGGCTGCTAACTGAAAGGTTGATGGTTTGAACCCACCAGTCACTCTATGAGAGAAAGATGTGGCAATATGCTTCTGTAAACGCTGTAGCCTTGGAAGTCCGATGGGGCAGTTCTACTCTATCCTACAAGTATAGAATTGTTATAAATAGGAATTGACCCAATGGCAATGGGTTTGAATATGGGATTATTAGAAAAGGCCTTGTCTGATGTACTAAGGAGTTTAGACTTTGTCCTAAGGCTACATGAAGTCATTGAAGGATTTAAAATAAAACAGTAATATAATCAGATACTGTTTTTAAAGGATCATTCCAGTTGGAGGGTGGAAGATAAATTAGTACTGAGCAAGACTGGTACAGGGAGAAGAGTTAGAAGGCTGTTGCAGAAATGGAGACGACAGATGTTGTTAAGCCTGAATGAAAACAGAAGGAATGGAGAAAAAGATGGACTCATGGTATTAAGGAAGTAGAAGGGATGGTGCCTAGTGATGACTTCAGTGTGGAGAAAGCAGGCCCTGATGAAATCCAGGCTTCTGATCCTAGCAACTAGATGGATGATGGTGCCCAGTGCTGTCGAGGGTGCTGAGGAAAGGAAGTAGTCTTGTTTATTAATCTTTTTCTTCACTGGAATGGAAATGGATCTCTGCTTTGATGACTTACAGCTCTAGTGCCTCATACCATTTCTAGTACATTGTATGCACTCAACAAACATTTTCTGAATGAGTTTTCTCTAATAAGGTGACTACAGGACTTTAAGGTAAAGAGGTCCAGTAGACAGTTGTATTCATGCATTTGATACTTTCAGAGAAAAATTAAAAACAAAAACAAAAAATAAGAAGTCATCATTATGCTGATCATTGTTGAAGGCAATGGAGTGGTTGTCATTTCTAGAGGAAAACATTTAAAGAATACTCTTGAGGATGGAATGATGTTGTTGCTGTTAAGTGCTGTCAAGTTGGCTCCTATATAGGATTTCTAAGGAGCAGCTAGTGGGTTTGAGCTGCTGACCTCGCAGTTAGCAGTCCAGTGCTTATCCTACAGTGCCACGCCAGGATGGATAAATCAGGAGAGAGCGCTATCTTGCAGGCCACAACAGATGAGTCTCAAGAAGCAGACATGCTGCACAGATACATCACGTGCTACTGAAAGTTTATAGATGAGGACCTAGGCACGTCTTACGATTTGGCAACTGGTGATTCTAGCTAGAGCAGAGGCATAGTGGGGGTAGAATGATAAGGGACTGAAAATAAACGGAAAGTAAGGAAGTGTAGAGAACATGTGGACGATTCCTAAACATTTGGCTGTGAAGGAAAAAGAGATGAGGTGGCAGTGCATAGTTACACAGATCCTGGATAAGGTTCTTTTTAAGATGGCGGGGAGCTACATGCAAATAAGAAAGAGGATGCATGCAGAGAGGAGATGAGGCCAGGATTACAGGGAGGGGCCAGAACTCCTGGGAAAGGACCCTATTCCACAGGGGAGGAAAGAGTGCTTTCACTGTGACTCCAATGAATACAAGTAAGCTAAGGTTGGAGAGGAGACTGCTGCCTGGGATGGTGTGAGACGGTGTGGGATGGTCGGTTAGAAAACATGGTAGCAGTTTGCAGTGACAGCTACAGAACAGGAGAGAGATGACTAGGGTTACCAAAAGTCTTGATGAGCGGTGTTCGGGGTTCAGCTGAGGGAAGCACATTAAACAAAGCAGAAACAGGTATTTCCATTTTCCTTTAAAAGCATAAAATTTAAGCTCAGATATACCTACCAAGCTCCATATTTTAACTGGTATAAAACCAAAAAACAACAAATATTCAGTAAGATGGGACAGCGTTACTCCCTAAGAACCATTCTCACTGTTCCTTTGATTAAAAACCTTCCAGGTTTTCAGCCAAGACATACAGAACAAAATCACACTGCTTAAAGAGACCAAATCCACTACTTTCCCAGATCTTTCCCAAACACTCCTTTATACAACTCAGGAAACCTCCATAATCTAGGAACTCCTCGGCCTTCCTTTGCTCACACACTTGCTTCATCTGATTGCAACATTCCTTTGAATTATCACCGCTTTAAGGTCTAGAACCAAAGTAGTTTATTCCATAAACTCTTCTCAAAATCTCATTTCTCTTGTCTTTTTGTTCTAGGACACTTTTAAGCTATGCCATAAAATTTTTAGGACTTTGTTTTAGATTAGAGTTATCCATGTATGTTTTTGTTTTCTTCCTAGACAGTGAAGCTCTAAATACAAGACTACTTGTGTGTGACTTTGTACTTCCCATGGAACCATCTTGGAACGTGTTAATACACTTGAGTTGGCACAGTGGCAAGTCAGGCTGAGATGTGCAGTTTGTGACAAGGGAGAGAGCAAGAAGTCTTTGGACAAGTAATAATGATTTGTGCATTAAAACTGAATGTACCCTCAATGCTGGATTAATCAGTAAGCAAGAGCTTATTTATGCTTACTAATCTGCAGTGAACAGGATGTGGTGAAACACATATGAAACTGCTCATTACATATTAGTAAGTAGCACAAGTAAGACAGTGCTTAACTTGCTTATTGGCTAATCTATTCCTGATTGGAATTGAGATCTTTTGGCACTTCCAATACACCAAATATCCCTTGGAAGGTGCAACTATGTGACACATCCAGTTACCAACTGAAAGGTTGGCAGGTTGAGTCTACCAGAGGTGCCTTGAAAGACAAGACTGGCAATCTACTTCTA
Organism: Chrysochloris asiatica; assembly: GCF_000296735.1. NCBI lineage: Eukaryota > Metazoa > Chordata > Mammalia > Afrosoricida > Chrysochloridae > Chrysochloris > Chrysochloris asiatica. The sequence goes on from NW_006408604.1 coordinate 12,846,388, forward strand.
AAAAAAATCTGCCTATGGAGCCGTTTTACTGTAACACACATGGGCTCACTGTGAGGTGGAGTCGACTCCACAGCAACTGGGAGTAATACACTGAAACTGTTGGTTATTCCCATACATCAAGCTTCCAAAGTAGATGTGGCACCATGGTTACTCTCGACCACGGGCACTCTCTGTATACATCAAACCCATTTTCTACCAGGTATTGGGGGAACAAGCACTATAAAGAACATTGTGGCCATCAGGGGGTCATAGCATGTGCACTGGATAAGAAGGACAAGTCTGGCCTTTGATCCTGGCTTTGGCTTCTGTTTGTCTGGCTAGGACCTAGGTAAAGTCACTCACTGTCTTTAAACATGACTTCTCATCTGTAAAATGGGGTAACTGTTTTTATCCTGCCCACCTCACATAGTTGCTGTTGAGTTCAACTGAGGCAATGGATATAAGGGCTCTCTGACATTACTCTGAGGCACCACTGAATGATGGCTAAAGATGCTAGTTTGTGCCATGCTTTAATCTCCTTAGCCAAGTGTGTGAGCTGATAAACCACAAGAAAGTTGCTTTAGATAAAGCCTCTGTTTCTTTCTCCACTAGGCTCGTGTTGGGGTCACACTCTGGTTTTTCTAAGGAGAGAAAAATGTAAGTCCTAGCCCTGCAGCATGCCAATCTTGGAGTGCGATTTGTATCATACTTCTCTGAGAAGGCCTTGATGCAAAGCAGAGGCACTGGGGAGAAGGGCATTCTGCTTACATTCCTTTCCCTGTGGTGCATGTGTTTCAGTCCCTTTTCTAGATATCTGTACAGTTCTGATTCCTTCAAATCTCCTCGTGGCATATTCCATTAATTTTTCTGTAAAAGGTATCCTTCAAGAAAAATTATGCAAACTATAGCTCACCACACCTGAAGAAAGACCTGTGGAACTCAACAAGAAGAGTTAACAACTACAGTCATTTGTGATGTGGATACTAAACCACTGTCAGCCTCTGAGTGTTAGTGTCAAATTTTAGCACAACTCAGCACATCTATGGCTGTGATACAAACTCAAAAAATAACAGTGGGGAGTGTTTGGACGGATGCATTCCATACTTTGGTGATGCTATTTACGATAGTTTGCATCTGCAGCACCTGCTCTGGAAACAAAATTGTTTCCCTGACAAGTCTGAGAAATAATCTTCTGTAGTTTAAACCTAAAATATTAATTTTTACAAGATTTGGCTTACAAGGCAGGAAAAAATAAAATATTTTGAATTGGTACTGCCCTGGAAAATCAACATGGGCAACTACTTGGGCTTCCCTATAAAAGAATATAATAGATATAATAAAATAGACACACATGAAACACTATTGAATACAAATTCATCTTTCTCAATTCAGGATCTTACAGAATTTAGGGGTCACCATTATTAAACATCAGCTGTCATTGTTCTGGCAAAATATACAATGTGTCAGTTATTATAATTCAGAGAAAATCAAATAATAGAGACTTTACTGTAACTGGGATCATGATGGTTAAAAGAATCAATGCTTTTTACAAAAGTGCCTAAATCATTTCTAGGAAATAATTCATGTTCTGTGAGAATGGGGCAAAATTTACAAGGAAAGGCTTGCTACTCCCTGGAAGAAAAGTATTAAATAACTATACGTTGTTCTCCATGATTAAGTTTCCATTTTGCATGTGTATTTATTTTACTATTGTTGTTGTTAATCCTATGCCCAAGGCCCAATCGACTACCCTTATACAGCCTCTCCTTAAATGGAGTGGAATATTTCTCTGGTCTTTTCTAAATCCAAGGAACAGCAATGCAACTTTGGACGACAAGCATATCACAAGATGAAATCTTTTCAAGGTTGTTTTTTGGGAGGACCTTTGACTTAAAGGAATTTAGGCTAAATTTATAATTCTCAGCTCAGTTGTGACTTGAAGAAAGAAATGAAGTGTGTATGTATGTGTGTTTGTGTTTATGTATGTGTGTGAGAGAGAACTCACATTACACACCACTTAGCCACCAAGGACAGAATTTCTATACTGTTTCATTAGAACATGAAACCTATTCTGTTGCCTACGAGTCCGCTGTGAGCTAAAAAGAAGTTAGTTCACTTCCTTAGCATCTGGGGTCCCATAATTCTGAGTCATGGCCACATTAACTCTGCTACTGAAGACACAAGCGCTTGGTAGCACAGCCAGCCTGTGGCTCAGTGTCTGGAACTAGCAGGCGGGGAAGCAGGTTTCTCTCTCATGCAGGGCTGAGAGACAGTGAGCCCTTTCGGAGTAGCCTGGGGAGTCTATCTGCAAGGCTTGTTACTTTCTTTGTAGACTAGTTCTTTTAGATTGGGAAGGATGGAAAACTCAAATTTCCTGTTGTTGTTGTTAAGTGCCGTCTTTCTCCCGCGGAGCGGCTGGTAGTTTCAAACTGCTGGTCTTAATGAAGTCTACTATCTCTGGAGGGCAGGTCAGTTGTGCTGTCGGCAACTTACCCAGGGCAAGGACCCAGAGCCTATCCCTGACTCTGATAGGCTCCCCTAACCTGGGTCTGAGGCAGTTGCAGCCGTGTTTCCTGGGCCTCCTTAATGTCAGGAAGCCCCGCTGTGCGGGTGGCAGGAAATCACTAAGCTATAAGGATAAAGACCAATTGGGGTCCCTGTGCAGCTTTAGGGCAGACTTCTATTTCCCCTTGTGGTGGCGAAGCAGATTCCAAACTGCATTAAAACACTACACTGTCTCCAGCATGTAAGAAATGAAACCCTTTAAATCTTCGATCCTTCACGCTGTACCCTCCCCTGCTGGTTTCAAGCTCACAGAAGCCTTTTGTTACGAGTCCTAGGAATGTGTACTTAATAGAGAAAGCGTGGTTTTGTGGTTGCTCTGCAAGAATATCGCGGGTAGGGGAGACAGATCTGCCTCTGACAAGATCCTCTCCCACAGTCTGATTGCCGTCTGCTTCAGACTAACAGGGAAAAACACTGGAAGACGATGCACCTCACTGCTCTCCAAAAGTACGGAAGTGAGACACAGGAAATAGCCCGGACCAGTATTAAATGGGTTCTAATGTATGACAACATAGGTCAGGAGAGGAGTTTAAGGGTTTTCCCTACATTAGTTGCTGTGACGAACATGGAGGGATGTTGTTGTTATTACTAAGTGCCATTCGATCGATTCCAGTTCATAGCAACCCTGTATCAGGTTTCTAAGGAGTGGCTAGTGGGTTTGAAGCACTGACCTTGTGGTTTGCAGTCCAGTGCTTACTCTTCAATGCCACACCAGGAGATATTTAGGAATTACTCCCACATCATTCCCGAAGGGAATCAGAATAGAAAATCTTCTGTGATCTAGTGTAACAATCTCCTGCCAAATTGTGGCATGGAATTAGCCAGAGACAGGAGTCCTGGGTAGTGCCAACGGGTAAGGGTTTAACTACTAGCCCAAAAAAGGCAAGATATGTGCATGGCTCCTGTGCAGAATGTGAACAAGGTTCATTTCTCTAAAAAGGAGGAATATCTATGAAAATGAAGAAGACATTTTCTGAGTGGAGAGAGGTTCTGTATAAACAAATACCATTGTTGTTGTTATGTGCCGTGGAGTCGGTTCCGACTCATAGTGACCCTGTATAGGGTTTCCAAGGCTGTAAATCTTTACGGGACCAGAAAGCCTCATCTTTGTTCCATGGAATGGCTGGTAGTTTCGAACTGCTGACCTTGAGGTTCGCACCTCGATTCGTAACCACTATGCTACCAGAGCTCATACTACATGCAAAACATTTTACCTTTTGATATAAATTTTACCTTGCTATATAAATTCTGGTAGGGTAGTGGTTATGAATCAGGTTGTTAAACTCAAGGTCAGCAGTTTGAAACTACCAGTCATTTTGCGGGAGAAAGATGAGGCTTTCTGCTCCCATAAAGATTTATAGCCTCAGAAACACTATGCAGGATTGCTATGAGTTAGAACTGACTCCACGGCACACCACCCCCATATAAATTGGAGCCTTGATGTGGAGCACTGAAGAATCAGCACTGGAATGCTAACCACAAAGTTGGTAGTTCAAACTCACCAGTTGCTTGAATTTAGTTTTAGGACATTTTTATTGTCACACGTGCATGATTTCAAAGTGATACTTTTAGACAGGGTCAGCCTTATGTGCAATTATGATGTAGGCAGATTCCATCTCAGCTTTCCAGGTCTTTAGATGATGGTATAAGGTGTTGCAGGGTAATAGAGAACAGATTTGAGATTAGGCCATTCTCGTTTAAATCCCAGACTTGCCCCTAACTGGTGTATGACCCTGTTTCTGTTTCCTCACCTGTAAGAAGGGGATTGTTGTGACAACTATATGTGTGAAGGTTCTGAGTCTTCAGCAGGCACTCGGAAATGCTACCATTCTCTTCATCTTTTCTCCCTGTTGTTGTTCACAGTCATCAACTCAGTCCCCAGTTCATGCACAATGGAACTCAATGTTGCCATAATCGATTGAGGACTGGGTCTTTATGATCTATAGGGTTCTTATTGGCTGGTTTTCAGAAGCAGATCTTAGACTTTTTTTCTAATTTATCTTAGTCTCCAAGCTCCATTGAAACCTATTTCAGCATCATAGCAACATGAAATCTTGCACTGACACTGTGGTGGCTGTGCATGAGAAACATTGTCCCAGGAATCAAACCCAGTTCTCCTGTGTGGAATTACCACAGCCACTTCTCCTTCTTATGCCCCCGACGCCCTACCAGTCCCTGGAAACTGTGCCATTGTGATCTACACTTTCCCCTTTCTTAACTTCCTTGCTCAGTTAAGACTTGCTTCCAGGAAGGGATCTAAAAATGATGAATGCTACGTGAGATGACCACTAAGAGCTTAAGGAGCAGTGTCCTCGTCTATGTGCACTTTTATAGAAATCCAAACTCAAGGAATCAACTGCTAATGGTAGAAATCCAGGCACCAAATAAAGGACTGGGAAGTATTCTGAGGCAGCAAGCTGTTTCTGGAAACTCTGAAGCCAGACAGCTAAGTAGATAACTCCAGTGGCAGGGTCATCATAAAATGGTCCAAAAGACACTGCTTCTTGGAATTATTACTGGCCTCTACTAAACTGCCTTTCATTTTCCTATTGATTGCCAGGCTTTATATGTATTTATGTAAGCAAAGGGAACACAGGAGTTCTGTAGGATAAACAGTGGACTGAGAACCACAAGGTCAGTGGTTTGAGCCTACCACTTGCTCTGCGGGAGAAAGATGAGGCTTTCTGGCCCCGCAAAGATGTACAGCTTGGGAAACCCTATACAGGTTTACTATGAGTGGGGACCGACTCAACAGCACTTGACAATAGAAACAACAGTAAGCAAAGCATTTCTCATTTTTAGGTAGATTGTAAATGAGTCTTGTAATCTAGATATCACCGGAGCATGAGGTAAAAGCAGAAAGGTTAGCTGAGGGTAAGCTCCTGTAATAAAAAATATCCGGGCAATGATCAGAGTTAGAGAAATAAAAAACACAGATGGGAAAAGCCATGAAAAGAATCCTTTGTTGGATCATCGCTATGAAAAGTGGTCTGAACTTTTTGCTAATAAATGTCATGTATCTAAGAGGTTAAAGGACTTTCTCAGAATGGGTGTTCTTTAAAAATGGCAAAAAGAGTTCTTGTGGCATCATGGTTAAGCATGTAACTATGAGCCTAAAGAAATGCTGGCTGTTCAAACCTACGAGTTTCTCTGTGTGAGAACACTTAGCCATCTGTTTCAATAAAGATTACAGCCAAGGAAATCCATGGGGCAGTTCTACTCTCTCCCACAGAATTGCTATGAGTAGAAATGGGCTCCGTGGCACAAAACAACACAGCAGCAACATCTGTGAGACAGTGAGTCCCTCATCCTTAGAAGAGTCTAAGTAGAGACAGAGTGGATGGCTATCACTCTGCTAGGAAAGTAGCGATTTCAAATCTTTCAGAGGATGGTAGGTGTTATTATTAAAGATGAATCCATTCAACTTTCTAGGCTAATCCTAACCAGAGAGAGGACATTCTGATGAGTGATTCTCATTAATTCTAATACTCATAAATGTTTCAGACTAGACTCCACGTATATTTTCCTTCTAGTGCTCCTATACTAACCCACACTTACATTTCCCCCTCTTCCGACACATTTACAAGTCATGGTAGTGACACACAGGTGTGTGATTCTGAGCTTTACTGCACGGAGGAGACAGATAGTCACACATGCTTCCTCCATACCCTTTCAGGGTCTTGAAAGAGGCACCTGGATGATCGGTGCTTTGTGCTTTTTTGAAGAAGTGCTGATGTAATCAAGGGCTTTCTGGATGGACTTGAGACAAGCTGCTTAATTTTCTATTAAATTACTCAAAATTATCTACTAAAATGAAAAGGAAAATGGTAAAATGTTAATTATTAACATTTCTTTCGTTCTTTTTATTGTCAATTGGGTAACGGTTTACCAAGCAGGTGAATTTACCATTCAATAATTCAGACAGGTTTTGTTTCACAGTTCATTGACTGAAACCCCCCCACAATGAAACCTCTTTTATTCCACTTTTCCCTTTGCTACTTGTTTCCATTCCTCCTTTTCTCCTAACCCTTTTGAACTTTGTCCTTGGGTAAATTTGTTCTTTTTGATCGCAAATGGTTGATGATTCTAAGGTGTGTGTACCTCACTAGTATTACTGTTCCCCCTATAAACCCACTGCCATCCAGGTGATTCTAAGTCAAATCGACTCTGTATAGGGTTTCTGAGGTTGTAAATCTTTAGAGTAGAAAGCTCATCTTTCTCCCGTGGAGTGGCTGGTGAGTTTTAACTGACATTGTAGTTATCAGTCCACTGCTTAGATACCTATTGTTTGGCTGAAAATTGAACCTCCAAGGCTGTATTTTTATGGACGAAAACTGCCATATCCTTCTCCCAAGTTGTGGCTGGTAGGTTCAAACAACCAACCTTTCAGCTAACAGTTGAGTGCTTAACGACTGTGCCACCAGGGTTTTTGTTTTGTTGTATACCTGTGGTGATAATCCCATTTGGGTATGGGTGTTCTCTGTTATGTGACTGGCACAATATTACTGTACTATGGGTTTTATATCAATCTCTGTTGAGAATATAAATAAGAAAGAGGACAGAGATGAGAAAAAAAGAGATGCCAAGTCACATGAAGACTGCCCATTGGTAGAGCTGAAAAGAAGCCAGAACTTCCTTCAGAGCCAACAGAAGGAGAAAGGCTGCCCCTCAAGATGACCCCTAAATTTGGATTCCCAGCCTCCTAAACTGTGGAATCCTGATGTGGCGCTATAGACTCAGTACTGGACTAGTAACTGCAAGGTCAACAGTTCAAACCCACCAGCTGCTCCATGGAAATCCTATACAGGGTTGCTATGAATTGGAACAAACTCGATGGCACTTAACAACAACAACATATACATTTAGGTGACATAAAGCCAAGGCTGTGAGAGAATAAATTTCCCTTTGTCAAAGCCACCTGTTTGTGATGTTTCTGTTACGGCAGCACAAGACTAAATGAACTAAGATATACTCCTACCCCAACTCAAGGCCAGTTCATAGAATCTGTAAGCAATGTTCTATTCCTACCCAGTTTCTAAGCAATTGTGAAGATTAATGTGCTATGGTGTGAGTGAAGGCTGGGAAGGTAGGTGGGCACATGGCTTAGTTATGAACTATGGACATCTGCTGATATTGATCACTCCCAGCCCAAAGGAGGGTGTAGGAAGGAACAGATACAGAGGTGGATAGTTTTCCAGGCTCCGCCGGGTTAATTTTGCACCCTGTGACTTCTCTACTTTATTAGAAAAATTTTAAACCACACACAAAAAAGACAAAAGACATATAATATTAAAGTGTACGAGTTAAATACTTTAAAGGTTTGTAAATTCTCCACTGTTTTGGATTATCCTTATCCTTCTCCTCTTTACTAGGAGTGAAAATCAGTAGATAATTGCATGTTTTTAAAGCTATATAAAGCTATGGTGGACTAACATGAAACATGATTCCTATCTTACTTGTTTGTTTTCATTCTTCCCCTCATACAGCTTTTTCTTTTCAACTTCATACCTCTTAGTTTTCTTTCTTTTATTTGTTTTGTTTTCCTTTTTTTGTTTTATTGCACTATTTTTCCTTCTTCTTATCTTTTCCTTCCTCCTTGCTATTACATATCCCTTTCCTATCATTTCTCCTTCACGCACTTCCTACCATTTTAAAATAGATTATTCAATTATGGAGGGATTTCCTGCATTTTTCTACTCCTTCCTGTTTCTCTTCCCAGCCATTTCTTAACCCTTTTCTATAATTTTCTTTTATAACTTTATGGACTGCTATCATACAGTCCTGGTGTGGTGCTGTGGGTTAATGAGCTAGATAACAAAGCCGGCTGGAAATGCAAGGTCAGTAGTTCAAGCTCATCAGCCACTACTTGGAAACCCTACACAGTGTTGCTAGGGGTCGGAACCGACTCGACGGCACTTAACAACAACAACAACATCATACTCTTCAGGAGTCCTGGTGGCACAGTGGGCTGTGTTGATCTGCTACCCTCAAGGTCAACAGTTCAAACCCACCAGCCACTCTGAAGGAATTCTTTAAGATGAGGCTATTTGCCCCAGTAAAGACTGACAGTCTCAGAAACCCTAAAGAGCAGTTCTATTCTGTCCTATGGAATCTCTGAGTCAAAATAGACTCGATGACAGTAGGTAGTATGCTCCTCAAGATCCCTCGTGGCACAGTGGTTAAGCACTCAGCTGCCAACCAAAAGGTTCTAACCCACTAGCAGCTCTGCTGGAAACACCACGGTCTCCTATAAAGATTTGTTATTATTGGTGTTAAGTGCCGTTGAGTCAGTTCTGACTCATAGCGACTCTGCATAGGATCTGCTTACCATGTGGTTTGCAGGGGTTCCCTATAGAGATGACTGCCTTGAACACCCAATGGGGCAGTTCTACTCCACCCTACAGGGTTTCTTCTATGAGTCAGAATCAATAGAGTTTGGTTTTATTGGACTCTTCATTGCAGAATGACTCTGCTTTTCATTATACCTTGTCATCAGCTATTTCTTGTCTTCTTATTGAGCCCTAGTAGCATAGCAGATTATGAGCTGGGCTGCTAACCAAAAGGTCAGCAGTTCAAATTTACCAGCTGCTCCATGGGAGAAATATGAAGCTTTCTGCTCTGGTAAAGACTGACAGCTTCGGAAACCCTATACAGGGTTGCTATGAGTTGGAACCGACTCGATGACACATAACTACCACCACCACCACCACCACATTGTACCCATGGGGCAAATAACTGGTGGACGAGAGGATGTGATAGAGGTTGGGATTGTGGAGAAAGATAGAAAAACTCAGATTAAAGCTAGAGTCACTCATTTGACTATAATTCCAGCCCTCTTGCACCTGTCATACAACTGAGATTTTGGAAGGAATCTTTGTTCATCACCCTTGTCATCAAATACTTGAGAATATTTAATGTGGATGATAAAAATCAATTTATACTGAAAATACTAGGAATTTCTTTTCAAATAAATTTTATATTTCTTTTCCGTAATCTCAAATTGATCTATGGGTGCCTAGATTGCTGATGATCATTGGGGAAGGCGGCTAGATGGTAATAGAAAACAGAAGAAATATATGCCCCTGTTACTTTAGAAGAATGTAATTTTTAAAAAGTAGGTCAAACAACTGGTTTCTCAAGTTCAAGAAATAATACATTTAGGTAGCTTTCCCCTCTTTATGCAGGATGTGTTCCTTCATGCCAGTAAGCCAAAAACTAAAGTGGGCTATTTGGTTAGTCTTTACATATGATTTTATTATGAGACGGTGCTTCTTATCCACCTCTCAACAGACTGAGAAGTATCATTTCTGTGTTTTCATAACACACCTGTCAACCTCAGCCTTGGAACCGCACCTGCCTCACCTGGGCACTACCTGGTGGGCCCTGAAAATATACCGAACCCGGCCCCCAGCCACTGTTTCCATACTCGAAGCCCGCCCTTGCATGTGTCAATTCAACACCCATGTGGATCTGCCAATACTCTTCCTCACTCTCCCAACTTTCTTTACTATTACACATATCTGCATGAGTTACAAAGGAAAAGCAATGCTGAAAACATACTCTCATAGCCTGCCTACTCTCTAATGTGTATTTATTTTCTTTGAAATTCTTCAGCATCAACATTAAGTAGATTCCTGTTTCTACAACAATTTATAACCACCAGTAGTTTCCACTGAGCAGTAAAAGAACAATTCAATTGCATCCAATTACATCCATCTCATCTGAACCACACTGCCTTTTCATGGCGTAACTCTACAGCCTAAACAGACTTGGCAATCTGGAAATGCAGACCTCAGAATCTACCAATTTCTTCTAAACCCTGAATAAATTCTAGAAATCCAAGACAATTCTCCAATGTAGTAAGTACTTCTGATTGACTTGCTTGGCGAGACATCCTTGGCGAGATCTATTAAAAGTCACTGCTTTCTTGCAGGAGATGGTCAGCATGTTCAGAAATTTCAGGTCATGAGTTAAAGCTGTTTCTAAGGCTCAAAGGGGTGAGCTCACTGAGTTGAGCTCAGCAGCTTCTGCTGTTATGCATGGCATTAGGCAGGATGAGCACATTTATGTGCTGAAAAATTTAGAGTCCTAACCAGAAATTGGCTGGTTCATCCCCATACTGAGGGTGCAACTCTCTGGCCAATTCTTTAAAATTGTTCAAGTAAACGTATACTAAAACTGGAAAGTCATTGAGAAAAAGAGCCATCTCTTTAATATCTCGTTGTGTGTGTGGCCTGCAGAGTATGCTACATATACACGTCCTGGTATAGCGCTGCAGGCTAATGTGCTGGACCGCAAGGTCGGTTTGAATTGCAAGGTTGGGTGTGAGCTTGAACCACCAACTTTGTGATTCCAACCAACCTTGTTGTCCAGCACATTAACCCGCAGCACGACACTAGAACTCCAATAAACTTATTAATTGGCCTTAATTCAATATTCCTCTGTAGTATAACTGGCATACTACTCAATTTTTACCTTTTAACCTTCACCCTGTCTTGCAAGTTTATCTTAGTCTAGGATGTGGACAAAAACTTCCCTGTTGCTAATCTTCTAGATTCTAAAACAAAAAGCTTCTTAATTGTTTTTTACTTTATATCTTTGCCTTTTTACTTTATATCTTTACCCTTTTCAGAGATTGTGCCTCAATTTGACATCTTAATGATACCGCTTTCCTGAGCAGCTACAGTGATTTGTCATTGTCCAAAAAGATAGATTTAAAGAATACGAGCTTCATTTTAAAAAATGTAAAATACTATTTCTGATCGATTCTATCAGTAAACAAATGTGACTGTTTTAAGCCAATATAGTACGTACATGACTTGATGACAAGTTTGAGAAACCCAAGTGCATACCAGTGGCACAGACAAGGGCTGCTCATTACTCTTAAGATAAAGATCGAAATCCTTAACAAGACCGTGACTTGTTATACCTCTATTCTCCGGCAATTCTGTAATTTAGCACTCTGGTTTTCCACAGCAAAGTCACCAATGGCAGTCTGGCTGGCCTTTCCATTCTTTGAATACCAAATTATCTTCCAGTTTCAAGGCCTTCACACACTCTATTCCTCTTTCCTTCACACACCCTATCTCTTCTAAGAGATTAACTCCAACTGACCATTTAATTCTCATCTTACAGATTTCCACCTTCTATGCGTTCAGAGTATCCCGTAATGCCACATCAATGTACTTACTACAAGTGTAACTAAGCAAATGAGTCAGATATGTGCCTATCCCAGGCCCCACTAAACCACATGGAGGACGAAAAAGAAACAAAGCCACCAGGAGAAACAAAACTGGAGAGGACACAGTGGCACTCGAAAGAGGGACACAAACTTCTAGACAATGAAAAGTGGATAACCAAATCTGACTTAGCTGTGTAAAAAAACTGAACTGTAAGTGCCCGCAGGGGATGACATTAACAAGAAACAAGCCAGTTTTCCTGATAAAAACCTCAGAAACGGGCAGTTCCAAATACCTGTTTTTGTTAAGTGCTGTTGAGTCAGTCCCCTGACTCACAACAACACTGTATAGGGTTTCCAAGGAGCAGCTGGTAAGCTTGAACCACTGACTTTGAAGTTAAGTAGTCCAGTGTTTATTCTACAGTGCTACCAAGGTAGAATCTCAAAACCCAAGAAACTGGCAGTTCCAACACTGTAGGCAGGGGAGGTTAAGACCAAAAATTCCTGTGGTGTGTCTGTATTCAAGCTCTCAAGCCACTCCTGACAGAAGATGGGATATGAACTCGCTCGAATCACATTGAATTAGAGAATATTAGGTCCAGGAAAGAGCAAGGATGAGGAGCCCTAGAACACGGGGAATTCCATGGAAGTGGGCCTAATGAATGAAAGTGGCCTGTCCCTCACTGGGCACTGAAAGCAGGCGACTGCTGGGTTCTTTCTGAGCTAACTCACCTGCTAATAGTCTAGACTGCTGGGCTCTCTATGAGAAGGCCAGTTCTACACAATCACCTTGTAGTTGTACCCACCAGGCATCACCTTTGCACAGAGAACTGTCAGTTGCATTTTTGAGTAAGAACCAAATAAAAACCAAACCCACTACTGTTAAGAGTTGATCCCCACTCACAGTGACCCTATAGAATAGAGAACTTCCTCGTATGGTTTCAGAAACTAAACCTTGAGGGAGAAGACTATCACATCTTTCTCTTGTAGAGTACAGAGTCACTGCTAGATTTGAACTACTGACCTTTTTGATTAGCAGCTGAGCGCTTTGGCCACTGCACCACCAGAACGCTTCCTTTTTGAAGAGATACCTTATCTACTAGGTTCCCATCCAACAGAAAACAATACAACCAAATGGAATACAAAGTGCTGCAGAGGAAAATAAAGTAGGAGAAGGGAATGGAGAGTGAAGGCAAATGCTCTTTTGCAAGGAGCTGCCACGGAAGCTTCTCTTGGACGGTGAGAGAGACTGTGCACAGGCCTATCTGTAGGAACAGCTCTGTGGGCGGAAGGACAGCCAGAGCAAAGGCCCTGAAGTGGTAACATGGTTAGGGGTTTCCAAGAACTAGATGCCTGCAGAGAATCCTGTAGTGTCATGCATTTACCACAAAGTAACCAAATAAGTGGGTCATATATACCTACAAACTCCAAAAATGAGTTTGGAGAGTTCTCCAAGGGCTGGTGGTTCATACCGAGAACTCAGAATGTTTTCTAAATCTTTCAAAGTTTTGGAGCAGGGAAGTGACATGATCTGATTTGTATTTTACCACAGATTACTCTGGCTGCTGTGTAGAAAACGGACTAAAGAGTTGGTGTGATTGCTTGGTGTAGTCTTCAAGAGGGTTTCAAAAATTTTGTTGAAAAATTCCATTGTCTTTCAATTTCATTTTTTCACAAACTTTTTGAAGACCCCTCATATCTTCCCTACCCACAGCAACCCTGCATAGGGTTTCCGTGGCTATAAATCTTTACGGGAGCAGAAAGCCTCATCTGTCTCCTGTGGAGCTGCTCATGCACTCGAACCACCAATCTTGTGGTTCACAGTCCAGGGCTTATCCTACAGAGTCAACATACTCTTTATGAAATTGTGTTCCATAGGTTTAATATATATTATTTTGTCTTTTTTTTCTAAGTATTTCATAAGTACGTTTTATTGTCTTCTCTTTAACCAAGGAATCACTCATTAGTGGTTGTTTTTAGTTGTTGAAAACTCAGTTCCAACCCCATGTGTGCAGAGTAGAAGTGCTCCAATGGGCTGCCAAGGTTGACACCATCCAGAAGCAGATCTCCAGGTCTGTCGTTGGAGGTGCCTCTGGATGGGTTCGAACTGCTAACCTTTCAGCAGTAGTCAAACACACTTGCATTTGTGCCACCCAGGCACACTTATTTGTTGTTGTTGTTAAGTGCCATGGAGTCATGTCTGACTCACAGAGAGCCTGCACAGGGTTTCTGAGAAACGGCTGGTAGTTTTGAACTGCTGACCTTTTTGGGTAACAGTCCAGTGTTTGTGCTACAGACCATGTTATACTACACAAGAGTCAGTCCACTCTTATTTAGTAATACACTATTTAAAATCTCCAAAACACGGGATTTATTTTAGGTAGGTACTCTTTTATGCCTGGTTCTACAGATGAGTCCTGGTGTGGCGCTGTGGGTTAATGCGTCAGACTGCAAAGTCATTTGAACTGCAAGGTTGGTGGTTCAAGTTCACCAGCTACTCCTTGGAAACTCTATACAGGGTCGCTAGGGGTTGGAATCGACTCGACGGCACTTCACAACAACAAAAGATGAGTAGGAGTCCTGGTGTGGTGCTATGGGTTAATGTGCTGGACTGCAAAGTTGGTTTGAACCTCAAGGTTGGTGGTTCAAGCTCACCCAGCTGCCCCTTGGAAACCCTATACAGAGTCGCTATGGGTCGGAACCAACTTGACAGCACTTAAACAACAACAACAAATAGATGAGTAGGCTCAAGATTGTTAGGCTGAAGTGAGCTACAAATGAACACACTACTGGCCCATTCATGTATACCCTTAAAAGACACTGATGAGGGAATTCCTCCTGAAGGATTTACAAAGAAATATGAAAAGGTCACTTGTGGGATCTTCATGTGGATAGAGAAGTAGCTCTATTTTCAAGACAACATTTTCTAAAATGCAATTTCCACACAGGCATAGTTAACAGCAATGACACTATTTTAAAATCTCAGGTGTAAATGATGGTCAGTATGATTTTTTGATTCATGGCCACTACCTGTGATGGTTATCATCATGTGGCAGCTGGACTCTAGGTTATGATTCTCGGTGGTTATAAAAGAATTCAGAAATCCTGACCAGAAAAGGGATGTAGTAAATGCAACAGCACCCGCACGTAGTATACATCACACGTCTGTTGTTTACAAAATGACTATGCGGTCATAGTACATACAAGGAGGCTTCAAAGATTTCCTAAAAACATTACCTTTTAATTGCAGACTTTATACATATGTCTTGATAGTTGTAATAAACGTCTATGTACCTAGTTTATGCATGTACTGTACTGAACTTTCTCTCTCATGATTAAGACCATGTCACACTGAACAATCATGACAATCCTCAAAAAAAATTTTTTTCCTCCGGAGAGTTAAGGGATTGGCTCCACTAAGAGGTGTAAGGCTAATGAAAATGTGAGAGCAACCTGTATCAGATTTGCTAATGATGAGGACTGAGGACCAAACACAAAAGTGAATTCCTCCCAGCACGCTGAAGATCTTTGCTAAGGCATGCAGTTTGTTGGAGATGCTTTAAGAACGAAAAAGGAAACCCACGACATTCAAATCGTGTAATGTCCGAGTTCACAGAATGTTAAGTGATGCACGACTGTACAAGGGCAGAGCAAGAGGTAACGGACTTTCAAGGGAAGAGTCAAGTTAATTAGGGGACCAAACTTAACTATGAGCTGGGATATGAAAACGGCCAAGGGGACCTACAGAATTCCCAACATTGGAGATATGCGAAATTGAATTCAACCACAGGGATGATTTACGAACAATTAACGTGGGTGGCGCTGTGGGTTAATTGCGCCCGACTGCAAAGCCGTTTGAACTGCAAGGTCGGAGGTTCAAGCTCACCAGCTACTCCTTGGAAACCGTGTACAGGGTCGCTATGGGTCGGAATTCGACTCGATGGCACTTGACAACAACAACAATGCTGACAAACAACAAAATAAACCACTAGTGGTCTACAGTAGACCAAATGATTCTAAAGCAAATGGAGAGCTTTGTGCTAAGGGTTCAGACTGGTCATCCTGCAGTATATGAGGGTAATTCAAACCCTGTATAGGGTTTCCAAAGAGCAGCTGGTACATCTGAAACACAGACCCTGAGGTTGGAATTCAGTGCTTATCCTATAGCATCACAGCAAGATCCCGAATAGAAACCTTTATTAAACAAAAAATAGCCATATGTGAAGCTATTGTTTCTCAACATATCCTCTAACAAGGTCTATACACCTCTACCCCAGATGATTTACACTTGGTGTTAAGTGAACTGCTTCACATGTGTAGTCAACCTGTCAATGACAAGGATTCATTAAAATTCCCAGCTCAGGCCTGACACTGAGACAATAAGGGATAGCTGGAAATAAACGTTTGTACAATTCATAAGCCCGTAACATTGACGAGTAACAGGGAAAGGTTTACAATGATATAGAAAGAACTGGACTCAGAGCACTGAGACTGTTTCCAGAACCTTCATTCTTCTCCCACACACTATGTTTCAACATTCTCATTAGAAATCTAAGCAGTTCACCTAGCCATGAGGGTTCACCTTCTAGAAGAACTTGCTGATCATAGCTGTAACTTTTAGCTCCATGGAGAATCCTCCCTCATGAGTCTCTTAAGGTTTCTGTACATTTGTACTCTCTTGCCCTAGATTTTGAGAGTGTCAAAGGGCCACCCCATCCTTTCAGCAGCTGAGGTTTGGAGGTTGTAAGTGGTTCATGTTATCAGCTTTCTGCAGTGTCCTAACCAACAGGAAGTTTCCCCAGAGTTTCCACCACAGGAAATTTCCTGTGAGGAAGCCCTTACTGCACAAACAGAGTCTTCAGCCCACCACAGACCCTGCAGAGACTCTGGCAGTGTGGGCTGAGGTGGTGGGTGGGAACAGTGGTGAAGGCAGCAGGGGTTGATAGGTAGATAGCATAGCAAGCAATGGAGGTGAACAATGAAGTTATTTTACTTTCCTTTGCCTTGGATTTGTCAGAAAATTGCTTAACAAATGGCACATGATGGCTTTCACCTCCTGGCCAGTTGTCACCCTATACTACACTGAACTTGGAGTGAGAAAATCTAGTGTGGGTGAGGGTTGTCGATCGACCTCTTTAAGTCTGTTTCCTCATCCATACATCCAAGGGCATTGTGAAGATTAAATGAAAAAGATGAATAAATGCATAAGATTAATCCTAGTAAACTGTAAGGTATCATATAAATGTAAGATGTTGTTGTTGCTGTTAAGTGTCCTTGAGCCAGTTCCAACTCATAACTCGAACCCTGTATAGAGCTTCCAAGGAGCAGCTGGTGTGTTTGAACTGCCAACCTTGTGGTTAGCAGTACAGTGCTTATCCTACAGTGCCACACCAGCACTCCAAACATAAGATAGTACTAGAGTTACCATTGTTATTGGCTGAATTTAACCCCTTTAAAAAAATGTATTGTAAATTCTAACCTCTGAGCCTGTGGTTGGACTTCTGGTGTGATGCTGTTGGATAAACACTGAACTATGAACCAAAGTCGGTGGTTCAAATACACCAATCACTCCTCAGAAACCCTGTACATGGTCACTCTGAGTCAGAACCAATTCAAAGGCACTTAGTAACAACAGCAATGCTGATGGTTAAAATCCCATTGGGCAGGGTTGTCTTTGTCACGTTAATTAGTCAGAATCAGTGTAGTAGGGTGGGAAAAGACAGGTGGGAAAAGACACATGCCATGTTACATGTAGACTGTCTACAAGTAGAAGCTCAGAAAAGATAAGGACGCTCCTCCAGAGGCAACAAAGAAGAAAGCTTTCCATTAGAGTTGGCGCCCTAAATTCAAACTTCTAGCCCCTAAATGAAGTATCCACTTGCAGTATTTCTATGATAACACCAGTAGCTAACCATAACATAACATCTAGGATGTTAGTATGCTCGCTACAGAAGAACCAGGTCTGTCTATGAAAGGACACTTCAATCTCCCTATCTTTTCCAAGGCAATCTGATTTGGACAGAGCACAAGCAGTGCTTCAGTTAACCAGAAAGCTACAGAAATGGACCATTCTAATTACATGATTTTTGTTGTTGTTATGTTATGATTAAACAAGCTTTTAGTTTTTCCAGCCTTAGGAAACATTTTCAAAATGTAGAAAACAGACCAAATTGCCCTTAAGCACAGCCAGAGAGTTGCCTCTTGAATTAAACAAGATAGCCTGTTTTTAAAATTTGCCTTTTTCTTCCAAAGGTCAAGGTTCAAACAGATGGCCAACTGAGAGGTCTATTTTGTTCTCTTCTAGTTAGTTATTGATTCAGTGCATTCATATTTGTCAACATAGTGTTGGGCATCGCCTCAGACCAATGTAAAGCAAAATCTCATGGGATAAGTGAAGACAAATTCTCAACTAATACAGTTCACTTTTGTTTCACCTGCAATTTCGCTTTTAGTTTTAAAACCATGATGCAGGTATACTTCTTTGGAGGGTATGGTGGTGATGGTTATGTACTGTGGAGTTGGTTCCGATACATAGTGACCCTGCACAGGGTTCTGAGGCTGTAAATCTTTATGGGACCAGAAAGCCTCCTCTTTCTCCTGTGGAACAGCTGGTAGTTTCGAACTGCTGACCTTGAGGTTCGCAGCCCAACTCATAACCACTACACTACTAGAGCTCCTTTTGGAAGTTTTGCTGTTTTTGGTAGGTGCCATTGAGTCAGTACCGACCCATAGCGACCTTACGCACAGCAGAATGAAACACTGCCTGATCCTGGGCCAACCTCACTACTGTTGCCACGCTTGAGTCCATTGATGCTGCCACCTGGCCAATCCATCTCGTTGGGGGTCTTCCTCTTTTTCTCTGACCCTCTACCTTACCACACATGATATCCTTTTCCAGCAACTGGTTCCTCCTGACAATATGTCCAAAGAGACGAAGTTTGGCCATTTTGGAAGGTAAAGGTATACCTCATATAATTAAGAATCTACTTACAAAAAAGTTTGCTGCAAAGCACTCTTACTTTCTAATCCCCGCCCCCCCAAGTGTTCTGGAAGAATATTTAAAAACTTGAAAGTATTTTTTCAAGACAATATTGGGAACTCAATATATCAAGGGTCCATACCAACTTCTTTAGTTTAAGGACTGGTTTCAACAATAGGCTTGGATTTCAACCTTCTAACACAGAAGAGAGAATCAGGTAAAGAAGAAATCATGATTTTTGAAGAAATGAAAGGCATGAAAATGGAACCTCAAAAATGTGAAAATGAAGACCAAAAGACAAAGTAAGAGAACACACATACTGTCAGCAGAGCACACAGATAAGTATTTTTTAAAAATAAAAGAGAGCATTCTCACAAATATGTGCTTTATAACATAGTATCATGGATGCCCATGGTAAAGGACATCTAGAACCCAAGTTAATGGTCATTGAGAATTCATGTTAATGGTCATCTAGAACCCTGCCCTCAAATCCACTTGAATCAGTCTAATAAGTACTGCTTGGGCAAATAACATGAACCAGACACAGCCTCTGTCCTTCAGGAATCACTCTCTGGCAGGTGGGGCAGACACATAAATAAACCACTTGCCATTGAGTTCATCCATGTGTGTCAGAGTAGAACTGTACTCTGTAGGGTTTTCAGGGGCTGATTTTCAGAAGGAAATTGTCAGGTCTTTCTTCTTAGACTTCTCTGGATTGGCCTTTTGGTTAGCAGTAGTGCAAACAGTCTGTACCACCCAGAGACTCTGGACACACAAAAAACTACAGCATAAGAAGAAATTCATGTTGAAGGACCAGCCTCCAGGGTTGGCACAGGATGAGAGAGATGGGAAGTGAGGCAGTTGTTGTACAGAGGGGAGGATGAAAGGACAGACAGGGTGGCTTCATTCCTTCACTCCCCTCCCTTACTTCTGCTGGAGACCCCCAAGGACACATTTAAAGTCAGACTTGCCCTGGTAGTGTTGTGGCTTAGGTCAGCAGTTCAAATCCAGCAGCCACTCCTTGGGAGAAAGATGAAGCTTTCTGCTCCCATAAAGATTTACAGTCTTGGAAGCCCTGTACTGGGGCGCTGTAAGTTGGAACAAACTCAGCAGCACACATCCACCAACAATCTGCCACCAAGCAAAGACTTTGATTTGGAAACTCAAGCAGAAGCCGTGCTCTTCAGAGAAAGACTCCATAAAAACAGTTGAGTGGAGGCTGTAAAGAAAAGTAGAGGCCCTAGAGAAAAACTTCCTCAAATACAAATCACAGACGCTGAGGGAGAAAGAATCCTCAAAGCTTTCCAAACTGACTCCAGCTAGAACCACACCTAAGTAATTTCTCACTGTAGGAAAAACTTACCTAAGCCTTTCAGCATTTGCTTTGGGTTAGGCATTTTCTATATATTATGATTTAATCCTCACATTGTTCCTGGGGGGGGGGGGGAGAAGCATTTGTTCTGCAGTTTAGACAAAGAAACTGAAATGCAGTGAAGTGAAATGATTTCTCCTGGAATTACACAGCTAGTCAGAGTCCTATGGTCAGTCCCAGCCTTGAAACTCCAAATCTCACCAGCATCCCTCTATACCACAGCACCATAGATACATTCCCTGTAGAGTAGGATCCAGCCATGTGGCCCTTGAAGGAAAGAGTAAAGGAGCTGAGAACTTTGGGGATGGGGACTGCATTCCTGAATGGCACTGTAGGACAAGAATGCAGGGTTCCTTCCAGATAATCTTGACTGGGCATATAAAGTTAGATTTATTAATCTAGTCTTTCATGGGAATTCTACATTTCCTTAATGTGTTCGGAGCCAAATGAAGGTATGTCTATGAGCAAAGCATTCTGTTTTCTCTTCCATGCACAGTGTGGGATGGAAAAAGATCACTAATGACAAAGTCTGGACACCAAAATGCTTACTGGGCCTTCCAACCAGTTGGCAAGGCTCCAGTGGACACTTTATGAGACTGACTAGGGATTGGGGATGAGATGGTGGCAGGTAGAAGGACACATATGGGATAAAAATGACAATGATTGTTTGAACAAATCTTCATCCTACCGATGAAGATCAAAGACCACAGCTTTCAGTGTGGGTTGCACCTTAATGTAAAGAAAACAAAAATCCTCACCATTGAACCAAGAAGTAACATCATGATAAATGGAGAAAAGATTGAAGTTATCAAAGATTTCATTTTGCTTGGGCCCACCATCAACACTCATGGAAGCAGCAGTCAAGAAATCAAATGATGTATTTCATTAGGCAAATCTGCTGCACAAAACCTCTTTAAAGTGTTGAAGAGCAAAGATGTCAGTTTGAGGACTAAGGTGCGCCTGACCCAAGCCATGGTTTTTTCAATAACCTAATACACAGCATTTAAGGAGCTCTGATAGCATAATGGCTACAAGTTGAGCTGCTAACCTCCGGGTCAGCAGTTCAAAACTACCAGCTATTCCACAGGAGAGAATATTTATAGCCTTGGAAACCCTATACAGGGTTGCTATGTGTCGGAACTGACTCCATGGCATATAACCAACCAACCAAATATGCATGTGAAAGTTGGACAGTGAATAAGGAAGACCACAGAAGAATTGATGCATTTGAGTTATGGTGTTAGAGAAGATTAAAATTAGCATCAACTGGCAGAAGAACAAACAAATCTGTGTTGGAAGTATAGCCAGAGTGCTCCTCAGAAGCCAGGATGGCAAGACTTTTTCTCTTATACCTAGAACCTAACATCAGGAGGGATCAGCTCCTGGAAAAGGATAGCATGCTTGGTAAAGTGGAGAGTCAGCGAAAAAGAGGGAGCCCTTCAATAAGATGGATTTGCACAGTGACAACAGCAATGGGCTAAAGCGTAGCAATGATTATGAGGTTGTCACAGGACTGGGCAGTGTTTTGTTCTGTTGTGCATAGGATCGCTATGACTCGATGGCACCTAACAACAAGAGAACATCTGGGATGTTCTGGAAGATACATGGGGAAAAAGGAGACTGGGTATCAATGAGAGTCTCTGGTGATGGAAATGGTTAATCTGCTTGTCTGTTAACTGAAATGCTGGAGGTTCAAGTCCATTCAGAAGTGTCTTGGAAAACAAAACAAAACAAATCAGCCAATGAGAACCCTATGGAGCATAATTCTGCTCTGACACACATGGGGTCTCCTAAGTTGGAGTCAACTTGTTTGGGCACCAGTGATCTTGTGGTGCACTAGACATTTAATGTACTTGGAAATTTTTGAACCTGAATTAGCCCATTTTCTCCTCAGGCTACATGGATAAAAATGTCTGTGGGTAGCTGTCTCCTCTTCTTCCTCTCCCTTCCCCCCTTGCTTTTAGTTAATTGCAGCTGTGGTCAAGGGCCTGCAGCCAAAAGTCCCACAATGCACTCTTCCACAGGAAGTTCCCAAGATCTCTTCCTGAACAGGAAATTTCCTGTGGTCCAACAGACATTCCTCTCAGCGTTTATCACTCACATACATTTGTTTTGGCAGATACTGGGTCTTGGGTAAGAACAACAAGAAACGGTTAGAGGGAAAGCTACCTCAGGAAAAAAATGTAGTTATTGTCAGGGGAAGAAAGTGTGACTAAATCAACTCCTTTTTCAATAGAAAACAAATACTAGCAGAATGGACTCAAGAGATCTGAAACGTGTAAGACTGTAAATACCACGCACATAGCTCCATAACACTTAAGCTTTATTTGTAACTCAAAGTGAAGGAATGCAATCTTTTTTGGGTCAACTTCAAATCTTTTCGTTTTTATAACTCCCATGGCTATAAAATGATTTAGATTTTAAATTCTTCTTCAATTTTCATATGTGCCCGAATAGAACTTATTTCCTCATTACAGAATCATCTTAATCTCCCTCATTCCTACCAGCACCAGTGTCCACTGCTACCAAGTCAATCCAGACTTAGCAACTCCATATGCATCAGAGTACAACTGTGCTCTGTAGGGTTTCCAGTGGATGATTTTTAAAACAAGGTCTCTAGGCTTTTCTTCTGAGGCACCCTCTGGGTGTACTTGAAGGTTTCATTCCATTCAGAAGGGTCTTGGAAGAAAGGCGTTCTACTTCCAAAAAGCAAGTCGGCCAATGGCAACCCTATGGAGCACAAGTCTACTCTTAGTTTTAGCAGCCAGGAGAAAATACTTATTTCCACCACTTAGGGACCCCTTCCTACTTCTACGCACTAGTGTGTATACCCTTTCCTGAAGAAAAGCTAGTTCCTCACATATGGCTCCCAAGTCAGCATTTCACATTCATGTTGCTTCTCTGTAGCTGAGTGTATACTTTTGGAAGCGACAACAGGTTGTTTTTGTTGTTAAGTGCTGATGAGTCAGTTCCAACCCACAGGGACCCTATAGAGCATTTCCTAGGAATGACGGTGAGTTTGACCCACAGAACTTGGGTCAAGTGCTTATCCTACGGCACTACACCAGGACTCTCTGTAGTTGAGTGTACACTGTTGAAAGCTATAATAGATAGTATGAGAAACATGCAACTCCTTGGATATCGCCAACATAATTTTCCTAGGCAACTGGCCTTTCTGCCCCTGTCTTACAATCCTTCTTCCATGCTGTTCTCAGAGAATTCTAAGCACAAGTAGGATCACATGCCCTTCCCTATCTAAAATCCTTCTATGCCACACCCCCACTGTTTTGGGGTGAAGTTGAAGTCTTCAGCTTAACACAGCAGGTCCTTCAGGCTTGTCATTTCCATCAGATTTACCATCAGCTTTCTGCAGCTTTTCTGTTTGTCCTCCTCCAACCATTCTTTACTTTACTTCCCTTCACGATCCAGCTTAAACACATTCTTCTCTCCTAAGTCAATAGTTTCTCTTCTGTGGGACATGAACACATCTCCAATTACTCTATATTCTAATTTGTTGGTTAGTTTTCTGCAGGCAAGTTCCTTGAGGACAAGAACTATCTTTATTTGTCTTGGGAAACCTTATGCCTGACATATAACAGATAGCTGAAAAATATTTGCTAGAAAGACAATCTTCTTGAAATCTTACCCTTATATGGAAGTAAAAACTAAAGGCCTATCCTTTTGTTTCTACCATCATATCTACAAATTCAGATCACATAAAACTACCTTATATCACAAGCATTCTAACAATATAGTTACTTAGCCTACTAAAGTTGCACAGAACTGAAATCTTTTCTTTCAAATTATGCAAACTTAGAATGTCCATTTCCTCCAGTAGGACAGACTTGTATAGAACATTCTAAACCAAAGCAAACCCATTACCGTCAAGTGGATTCTAACTCATAGGGACCCTATAAGGTTTCTAAAGAAGTCTTTGTTGTTGTTGTTGTTAAGTGCCATCGAGTCTTTAGGGAAGCAAAATGCTACAACTTCCTCTCCTGGAGTAAACTCAATGGGTTTGAACTATTGATCTTTCAGTTAGCTGATGAGTACTTAGTCATAGAGCCACCAGGATGGCATTAAACACACTGCCATTGAGTTTAATTTGGACTCACAGTGGTCCTATAGGACAGAATAGAACTGTACCATAGGATTTCCGAGACTAAATATTTACTGGTGCAGACCTCATTATCGTTCTCCCATGCAGTAGCTGGTAGGTTTGAACCGCCAACTTTGCAGTTAGCAGGCTAATACGTAACTCACAGTGCCACCAGGACTCCTTGAACATGACATGAATCCTATTATTTTATTTGGCTTTTAGCTATAATGGAATACTTGGTTATCTATCCCTGTGTCCCTATACCCTTCCAGCTGGGCTGACTTGACCCTTTCCCCAATAAATTCAGGTCTAGCCCAGACTCTAGGCCCAATCCTGCCCTTTATCAAGAGGAAGCTTGGAACCAGTTGTTTTGGGACTTAATATTGAGTCATCCCTACTGCTGACTTCATTCTGCCCTTGCCCTATTCCCTAGAAAAAAAATCCTTTACTGTAACTAGGTTCCTATCTTGGTTTCCCACCCAGCCCTATCTTCAGATGACTGAATCCCAATTTCTGTGGCTGGTTTCTGCTATCTGCTCCTGGAACATGTGTTTTCCAAGGTTAATGCTACCCCCCCACCCCCACACACTCCCTTGATCCTTGCTATTCTCACCAATATGCAGCCCTGGTCTTCTTCCCATTATCTGATACTGAAACTTCTCTAATTGCCCTAACTGTGTGTGTGTGTGTGTGTGTGTGTGTGTGTGTCGGGGTGGGGTGGGGTAAGGAGGGGTGAGATTTGGGAACTGCAAACTGTGAATTTTTTGAAAGGAATATCCGTTCATTTTTGTGTTGCCAGTTCCTGGGCTACCTGCTAAGAACACTGTATCAATTTTTTAAATGAGGTTTGTAAGTGAAAACTCTTTAAAAAAAAAAAAAAATTTTTTTTTTAGTTTTAGTTAATTGAGATTTTTAATTGTGGTAAATAAATAAATGCTATATAACACTGGCTATTTCAATTATCTTTGCAGGTACAAGGCAGTGACATTATGTTCATCACATTGCTCAGTCATCACCCTTGGTGCTCCCTAAGCATTATGTCTCCTTTCCCCCTTCTTCCCAACTCGCCCCTGGTAACCTGGAAACTGAATTTTGGACTTGTTAGGAACTTGTAAGCAAAGGACTTGCCAATTATTTCTAGGTTCTTTACAGGAGAGAAAAGAATTCTTTCATCCAAGAATGGGCATCCAAATGTCTATAAATGAAGAAGGTGGTAAAGCCCTAATTCAAGAAATTATCCCTCGGTACTATTCAATTTCTTAAAATGAAAGAAAGTTTACAGAGAGGAAGTATGGGCAATACTCAGCACGAGCTCTGGTTTCAGTGGTAAATGATGCGCAAGGTAAGCGCCACCTTTAAGACGATCAGTACCTTTAATTCCCACAAACATTTTGGAAGGATTACTGAGTGTGGTATATCCACTGTTTTATTCTTTCTTCATTGAGCTTGGACTCAGAAGTTTTGGATTTAAGTTCCTGCTCTGCCTTTTACTAGCTTGATGACCCTAGACACGTTGTTTCAGCTCCATGAGTCTAGGTTTCCCAATGCAGATTGTGGATAACATCACCCAGCTTATAGGTTGCTGTGGAACAGTCAATGAAATGGTACGTATAATAGAGGTGAAGATGAAGATGAATTTGGCACGTAACAAGTGAATAGGAGTCTTGGCTGAGGCACAGAGAACGATCTAATGTAACATGCTTTCCCCCTTTGCTTTGTGGTGTATGTATACATAAATCTACAACTTGTTGTCTATCTTCTTGTCTCAAATGCATCCTATTCAGTCCTTTCACTTGAGTCTCACTCAGAATGTTCTTTCCTGTTTTGCCTGACAGTGATTGATCTGAAGGCTGAAGTGTCTGCAGTTTATCTGTGTAAAGTCGATGCTTCACTCAGGGGCAGAGGAAAAAAATCTGAAGAATGGGGAAGAAATGATTTTAGCATCATTAACTGAAAGGGTTGACTTGCTGTGGTCACTAAGAACAAATATGCCATTTTATTTTTCTAGGCTTTTTTGCTTTTTTTTTTTTTGGAGGGAGCCTCTTCCCACCTGAGCTAATATTTACTGTATTCTTACCATATACCACAAGGTTGGCGGTTCAAACCCACCAGCTGTTCTGTGGAA
>NW_006408604.1:12873364-12878110 GCF_000296735.1 Chrysochloris asiatica
GTTAGGAGCCATGTGACCCCCAGGTACAGAGTAGAACAGCTCTGTAGGGTTTTCAAGGCTGTGACCTTTCAGAAGTTGATCGCTAGTTCTTTCTTCCAAGGTATCTCTGGATGGATTCATACCTACAAACTTTTCAGTGAGTATCTTAGCACTAAACTGCATGCAACACTCAGGGACCCCTCATCCACTGTATAGCCTTGCCTTTTACATTTAATGGAAAACGCCTCCTATTCTCTAGACTGTGAGTGAGTCTGGCCCATCTGTCCATGGCGTAGAG
Source organism: Chrysochloris asiatica (assembly GCF_000296735.1). Taxonomy (NCBI): domain Eukaryota; kingdom Metazoa; phylum Chordata; class Mammalia; order Afrosoricida; family Chrysochloridae; genus Chrysochloris; species Chrysochloris asiatica. The sequence continues at coordinate 12,873,642 of NW_006408604.1, forward strand.
ACACAGTGATAAAATTAATGTGGACACAAGCCTTTGAGGGCACCACCATAAGTCTTAGTCTTACGGACTAAATGAATGTTTTTTAGGAAATCAGTTATTAAAATTCTCAAAATCTGTGATGGACTGTAACTTGTGTTCACGTTGGTTCTGTGAAGTCTTGCATGTGGTGGCCCAATTACCTTGGGGAGTACGCCTTCCCTCATTCTACATTACCAAGGTCAGAACAGCGGGAGCTCTGTTGCTAACCAGCTCCAGTTCCAAGGATAGAGATTAGTAAATAAGTACAAGCAAGCCTGTGCTTACTTTGTATGGTGAAACCCAAATGAAACGGTTCAATACAGATAAGTAAACATAAGTAAGCTTGTGCTTACCCTGATTATTGGTTACTCCATTCCTGTCAGGGATTGTAAATATGAAAAGAGGCTTTGATTCTGTAGGCAGGTGCTATGGGATTGGGAGAGAGACAGATGCCAGCCACACCCAGAAGCAGAATCTTTAATGTGGTTAAAAAAGAAAAAAATGTGAAACTGTTCACTACAGATTAGTAAGCACACGCTTACCTTGTTTATTGGGCAATCTGTCCCTGACAACACCCCAAGCTCGTCAACTTCAGGGCCTTCCCAAGTTTAAATTTAGTATCTTAAACATAATTTCTGTTGACTGTTCCTACTTTATTTTTAAGGTACCCTTGTTGTTGTTGTTATGTGCCGTTGAGTCGGTTCTGATCTATAGCAACCCTGTACAGGGTTTCCGAGGCTGTAAATCTTTACGGGAGCAGAAAGCCTCATCTTTCTCTCATAGAACAGCTGGTAGTTTCGAACTGCTGACCTTAAGGTTCGCAGCCTGATTCGTAACCACTACGCTACCAGAGCTCCTTAAGGTACCCTAGTACCTTAAAAATAAAGTACTAGGAGACCTGGTGTGGCACTGTGGGTTAATGAGCCAGACTGCAAAGCCGTCTGAACTGCAAGGTCGGCGGTTCAAGCTCACCAGTTGCTCCTACGAAACCCTATACTGGGTCACTATGGGTCAGAATCGACTCGATGACACTCAGCAACAACAACAAAGTACCCTAGTGAAGTACTAGTATGGCGCTGTGGGCTAATGCGCCCAACAGCAAAGTGGGTTTGAACTACAAGGTCAATGGTTCAAACTCACCAGCTGCTCTTTGGAAACCCTATACAGGGTCGCTATGGTCGGAACCGACTTGACAACACTTAACAACAACAAGTACCCTAGTAGTGTAGTGGGCTAATGCGTCAGATTGCAAAGTAATTTGAACTTCAAGGTCAGTGGTTCAAGCTCACCAGCTGCTCCTTGGAAACCCTACACAGGGTTGCTATGGGTCAGAATCGACTCGATGGCACTTAACAACAACAATAACAGTAGTGGAGTGGAGTCCTGGTGTGATGCTGTGGGTTAATGAGCCAGATTGCAAAGCTGTTTGAACTGCAAGGTTGGTGGTTCAAGCTCACCAGCTGTTCCTCGTAAACCCTATACAGGGTCGCTACGAGTTGGACCCGATTCGACGGAATTTAACAGCAACAATAACAGTAATGTAGTGAGAATTATGAGCTGGGCTGCTAACTGTAAGGGCAGCAGTTTAAATCAACCAGTCGTTCCAGAAAAGAAAGATGAGGCTTTCTGCTCCCATAAAGATTTACAGCCTCAGAAATCCTACACAGGGTTGCTATAAGTCAGAACCACCACCAATTTATTTTACAAATATTATAGTTTGAGGTTGAATTTTAAGGAAGAATGCTTAGAAATTAAGCAACAACAAAATGCAGAGATTTCACTCGTATCTTGTGAGACAATTAAAACACAAATGCATACACTGAGTACACTTAAACTATTAGTGAACATAGAGCCTTAAGCAATGTTTTATTAGGAAAATAACCAACGATTTACACCATTTGCTAGATGACTCCCATAGACATGAAACAAAGGTTGTTATGGGCAGCTGAAAATATGCAAAGCTCATAAAGAAGAGTAATATGATTCATTAGCTACTGTAGGCAGCTACAATGAAAGCAGAAGGCATGACTCTCTTCTTTCAAGTACTTACCATGAAATGAGGAAGAGAAAACAAATAAAATGTATGCATCAATAGCAAATACCATTGCTGTCTACAGGAAAAGGTAACTAGACACAGTCTATTTCTGGGAATCACGAAGTAAAACGATTGCCTTCCCCTGTCCAAATTCAGACTCCTAATGATAACCACAAATCTGTCTCTTTTATCTTGCATATAGCTATAGAAAAAGGACATAGCACAAAAGTAAAATAACCTCAAGAGACTGAACAGTCAGACCCCATTTAGCCCTCAGGTCTGAGAGTCAGGTCCCTCGAGTACTGCAGGTAGTCCAGGTTATGGACGACATTCATTCCTGTGTCTTTAAGAATCTGAAGGTGTGTTGGAGCCAGCACCTATGGTTCTTATTTAGACTTATTTAGAATAGGCTGGGTACCAAGCTAAGGAGCTCTGGTAGCGTAGTGGTTACGTATTGGGCTGCGAACCTCAAGGTCAGCTGTTCGAAACTACCAGCTGCTCTGCAGGAGAAAGATGAGGCTTTCTGCTCCCATAAAGATTTACAGCCTCGGAAACCCTGTACAGGGTTGCTATGAGTCAGAACCAACTCCACGCGTATAACCATCACCGCCACCAGGTACCAGGCTATTAACCGAAAAGTTGGTAGTTCAAATCCACCAGCCACTCTGCAGGACAAAGATTTACAGTCTCAAAATCAGTTTGATGGCAGTGGGTTTGTTTGTTTGTTTGGGGCTTTAGTGAAAGAGAAGATCAGAAACCTTTTCCGTGATTTAAAAGCTATAACAACAGCAAGGGAAGGTGACTGTAAAGAAGAATTTTGCAAGTCATGGCTCTATCGTTTCAAAGTGAGGGCAAACTTACACACCATTAAAGGACTGCGATGGTAGCATCGGGCTGCTAATATCAAGGTCAGTAGTTCGAAACTACCAGCTGCTCCACGGGAGAAAGATGAGGCTTTCTGCTCCCATAAAGATTTACAGCCTCGGAAACCCTATGCAGGGTTGCTGTGGTTCAGAATCGCCAACAAAGGACTGCCAAGTCGTTTCAATAGCAAAGTGGGTGGTTCAAGCTCACCAAGTGCTCCTCGGAAAACCCTACGCAGGGCTGCTATTGGTTGAAACTGACTCTATGGCACTTAGCAACAGCAACTAAAGGACAACTACAAACCGTCCATAAGCAAGTCAGATGTTCATACCTGGGGACTGCCTATCTCTCTCCTGCCACTTCATGGCCAGCACTCAGGAGGCTATTTTTAATCCTGGGCTCTAGACAGCTGAGCTGAGTTAGAATAAGATAGATATCTGACTACAAAGGCAGCAGAAAGGCGTCAAACGACTGGGCTCACACCAGAAAATCTACTTCTGTGCAAGCAGCCGGACTTAGAAAGAACATGCACTGGAGAAGCCTGGCCAGAATGACCAAATAACCCTGGGCTTAAGGGTGGGCTGGAACCAGTTTTATAGGTAGCATCTTCCCCGTCTTGTCTTCTAGCTTCCCCAGTGTCCGATTCCCAGAACTATTTTAAACGTTCTTTTGGAGTTGTTTCTATCTTCACACCCACACTAAGGCCCGGGATGAGAGAAGAGGGAGTGAGACCGGCATACTGGGCTTTACTGCTCCCGGGTTGACTTCTGTGGGCTCCCATTGTGCTTCTAAGAAAGCAGGATTCAGCGGGCGTCAGTGCTGCTGGCTCTATTTATATACTCATCCAGCTGCCCAGTTGCTGAGCTTTTCACAATTACAAACAGCAGGAGAATACGTCTCCTTCCTGACGGACTGTTTTTCTCATGATCTTTATGCTAGATTTTTGGGATGATCTCAGCATTCATATCATTTTGATGGAGTAGCGGGGACAGAATAGGGAGGAGTAAGGAAAAAAAAAAGAGTCGGTGGACTCAGTTCTCTGTTGCTAATGCAAAAGAGTATGATTTCTTCCAGGCAGAAAAGAAACTGGCTGCCTTCCTGTGCCTAAACATAGCGGCGTTTAGCTGTGCAACCAGCTCTATGCTTGACAAGCAGACATCAGTGTCCCCGCAGCTCTGTACAAGGTAATTATGAGTAGACATATCTATTCATCCCTGATCTTTGTTTCCTACCACCTTAGAAGCAAAACAGAGCAAAAAGTTAATACTAAGAGAAAGAGAGTAACATTCCAAGTGGAATCCTAGCTGCCACCCATCTATCTATATGATCTTGAGTAATCTACTTAAATGATCTGAGCCTCACGTTTCCTAATAACTCCATCCAAGTTTCTGCTGGGTTTAAACCGAGACAACATGTGGAAGGAACAGGTCAGGTCTTTAAGGTATGTGTTGGCTTCCTTTGGCTTATGTCGTCCTCAGCCTAGCCCAGCCCAAAACATAAAGTCCTCAGATAGGGCACCTATGGTAAGTTGTTGTTGTTGTCAGGTGCCATC
>NW_006408604.1:12878932-12888453 GCF_000296735.1 Chrysochloris asiatica
AACCCAGCTTCTCGTATTATTTGCTCAGCATACAGGTTGAATAAGTATGGTAAAAGAATACAACCTTGTCGCACACCTTTCCCAATTTTAAAACATTCAGTGTTCCCATGTTCAAACAACTGCTTCTTGGTCTAGGTACATATTTCTCAGAAGTACAATTAAGTGTTCTGGTAAGTAGCAGTGTTTAAACTATCAGGGGAGTTCCACCACTAACTGGCAAGACAGTCTCTCTGCGCCTGGTTTCCTCATCTTATGCTAAGGACAATAATAGAATCCTATGCCCAGGGCTGTTGTGAGGGTTCCTAGTTAGCAGTTGTAAAGGACTTAGGACGGTGTCTGGCACACTTGGAAATTCTACACAGGGTCGCTATGAGTCTGCGTTGTTAAGTGGTGTCGAGTTGATACCACCTTGTATAGGGTTTCCAAGGAGTGGCTGATGAGCTTGAACCACCAACCTTGCAGTTCAAATGGCTCTGCAGTCTGGCGCATTAGCACACAGCACCACACCAGGACTCCTCAGTGTCAGCTGCTCTTATTTGACCACTTGAGAGGTCTGATATTATTCTCCATTGCTCCAAAACTATGCAGAGAAACTGAAGATAAAAGTTTTACAAATTAAAAAGGAATGTTCTTTATAATCAAGTACAGTTGTGTTAGGGTACTCTCGAGTGAATTCCAACTCATAGCATCCCCAGGTGACAGAATAAAACTGCCAATAGTAGTTTTGTTTTTTTTTTTTGGCTGTAATCTTTATACGGAAGCATATTGCTAGGTCTTTTCTCCTATAGCACCATTGGGTGGATTAGAATCTCTCTAACCTTTTAATTAACAGACAAGTGCTTAACCATTACGTTACTTGTTGTTTAGTGCCGATAAGTCTGTTCTGACTCATAGCGACCCTATATAGAATTTCCAAGGAGCAGCTGGTGGCCTTGCTGTTCAAATTGACCTTGTAATTTACTGCTTATTCTACAGCACCACATCTTTTAATTAAAATATGAAACCAAAAAACTCACTGCTATTGAATCAATTCCAATTTACAATTGACCCTGGAGGACAGACTAGAGCTGTTGTTCCACAGGGTGTCTGAGACAGCCTCATCTTTCTCCTCGGGAGCAGCTGGTGGGTTTGAACTGCTGACGTTAGGGTTAACAGTCCAATGCTTAACCCACTGTACCACTAGGGTTCCTTCAATTCAAATATAAGTGGATGTAGCCATCCTGTAAATTTTCGTTTTGTAGCCTCCTCCAGCTCAAACTACGATTTCTATCAAATTATTCTTCCAACACTGACTGTTTTACTTAAACAAAAAGTTTTTCTTAATTCTCAAATAAAATCACCATTTAGAGCTTTCTGAATCACTTACATGGAAATAAAAGTTAATGATCTTTTATTTCCTCCCTTCTCTACCCCTTAGTTCAGCTGCAAATAAGGGCTGCTTGGGTTTATAGTGGGTGAATAAAACTTGAACCGCATTTGTAGATGAGACCTGCATTTTGAACAAGGATTAATTGAAATGTAATGTATATCTCAGAATTCCGTCTGAATGTGGCTCCCATTCAGGAGTATGGGTTTTGTCTAAAGAAAGTGCTTTGCTGACTTTGGCCAACACTTCAAAAATGTCTGCAATGGGACAGCAGGAATACACAGACTCACATTGCATGGGAACCTCTTCTGCCAACTCTTCTACCCATGTGAACTCCAATTTCAACTAAGGGGCAAACAGCACATTCAGAGGGCAAACATGCCTGTCTGTAGAGCGGGTCACACACACTGCCGTGGGTTCCAGGTTTACTGTACATGTGTATGGTTTTTGCTTTCTCAGCTCTCAGGCTGACTCCTTAGTCTCACCCCGCACCTTCCTAAAACATCACCATCAGAGCAGTGGCAACCCCAAACAAAGTTCAAGATCAAAGTACATCAGCACTTTGGGAATGGGAAAGAAAAAAAAAAAGATGATTTCAATAAACTGTCGGTATGTCTCAAAGCACAACACAAAATATATGTCATATTGAGAGGGAATCAATATCATCATTTCAAGATACCAGAGATAGCACTGTAGAACATGTATACACGGTAGTCAATTACAGCTACAGATCCTGAACTGGGGTGGCTGTCTACGGTATTAGAGCTGTATGCGGTGGGGAGGTGGGGGTGGTGGTGGTGGTGGGGCGTGGATCAATGATTATGTAATAAAGAAAAAATTAAACTTTTAGAAGAGGCCACCTTTACAGTGGAAAGTCACTCAGCCAAGGTCGGGCTACATAAGAGACCTTCTGCAATATTGCCCCCAACCTTGCTGGGAACTGAGTGTGACACATGGTTTGGGTGATGGGCATGAGGCATTGCTTAAGACTGCCCTCAGCCCTTCTGTCCAGCTGGAAAAACATGGCAAAAATTGCAAAGCATTAGAGAGGGTCACTACTGTCATTATTCATTATTTTCTCAGCTTCACAATTCCTATCTTCTCATTCTTATGAAAATCTGGTCAAGTCATTGCTCCTTCCCCACCACAGTAGATTAGAAGTTTATGCTCTGGAGACAGTAAACTATAGCAACATCAGAAAGAGTTGGTACCAAAATGTCTAGGTTGTTATTGCTATTGTTAAGTGCTGTGGAGTTGGTTCCAACTCAAGTGACCCTATATAGGGTTTCTGAGGAGCAGCTGGTGGGTTTGAACCATGAACCTTGTGGTTAGCAGTCCAGTGCTTATCCTACAGCATCACACCAGGACTCCAGATGACTGGTGGTGGTGGTTATGTGCCGTGGAGTCGGTTCCAACTCATAGCGACCCTGTACAGGGTTTCCAAGGCTGTAAATCTTTACAGGAGCAGAAAGCCTCATCTTTCTCCCGCGAAACAGCTGGTAGTTTCGAACTGCTGACCTTGCGGTTTGCAGCCCAGTTCGTAACCATTATGCTATATGGATAGAATTAATTGAAAATTTACATATGGAAATTAAAAGAACATGTATATGTTGACCATTGGGACCAGCCCCCACTGTTCTCCCAGCTGGTATCTGGACTTACTATCTCCAGAATGATTACTGGAAGATTCATCATCTCTGGGGAATCTAAACAGCCAAAGATAAAAGACCTAGATATCCTTACACCAAGGGCATCCAAAGGAAATTCCCAGACTGGCTTATCCATACAGGCAGAATTGCCAATCTGTAACTAAGTTAACTTCGTCAACTTTTAAATATGAGCAGACAAGTGGAAGTCATCAGATACTTGAGTATGAAAAGCAGAGGGCAAAACACACAAACTGAGAAAGGCAACTTGGAGAAAACAGAGATAATGTAGGGAAAAGAAAAAAAAAATGTGATTGTTATTATCCTTGGTGAAATAAAAGAAGACATTGCAACCGTGAAACAAGACGTTATAATGAGAAACATCTCAAGAACAAAACAAGAGCACTGTGATATTAAAGATGCAAGGTCAACAATCAAAACACAATCGTTTAGGAAGAAAGCTGGGACTCTCCCTGTTATGAATGGAGTTGTGTCCCCTAAAGCATCCAAACCCCTGTAATGGTGGAGTGGATGGAATTCCTTGGGAATGGGGTTTTCTTTGTTATGTTAATGGACATTGTGAGTGTGAGTTCTTCACAAAGATGGCATTGCTACTCTGTCACATGTGTGCTGTAAATCCAGTCAACTGTGTGTTGTGAAATCCAGATCAGACAGAAGAGGGAGCACAATATTGGGCTGGGGGTGAGGGAGACGCCATGTGAAGAATGCCAAGGAATACTACAGAAATACTAAAGGTGAGACAAGGATCTTCTTCTCCATCCCCTTCCCCCCAACAGCCAACTGAGAGAGAGTGCCTTCCCCGACAGCCTATGGACTTTCAGCTTCATAAACTGAGAAAACTAATGTCTATTCTTTCAAGTCACCAGCTTGTGGCATTTCTGTTGTAGCAGCAGTAGCAGACTAAGACACACTAGCAAACTAAGACAAAGAAGAGAATAAAATACGAAGGCGCTTCAAAAACTTCGTGAAGAATGGAAGTTTCCCATGAACTTTTTGAAGCCCCCTCATATAAACTGGTGGAAAAGAAAATTACAGAAACTATATGACCAATATCCTAATCATAGGAATTCCAGATAAAGAACTGAGTAAATGGGAGGCAATTTCCCACAATTGAAGAAAACGAATATCCAGATTGAAAAGATGTCAATGGATCAACACAGCCCCATACCAAGGCACATTACGATAGAATTTCTAAACTCAGGGAATAAAAATGCTTCTGGAAAACAAGCAAGAAGACATGAAAAAGTGTTTTACACAAAAGGTAAAGGAGCAGAATGGTGTGGTTTCAACAGCAGCACTGAAGGAAAGGATACAATAGAACAATGCCTTCACAATTCCGGGGGAAAGCTATTTCCTGCCTAAAGTGGAATACTCAGTCAAACCATCAATCAAATCTGGAAAAAGAATAAAGATATTTTCCAGACATGAAAGGTCTCACAAAAATTCACTTCCCTGTATCCTTTTCTCAGGAAGCTTTTAGGGGTTGTCCTTTATAAAAAGGGAGTGAAGCGAGAAAAAGGAAAGCAGAGAATCCAGGAACCAGAAATACAAAGTCAAAGGAGAGGTAATGGGAAGAAAGTTCCCAGATGGCACCCGAGCATCACACTGGAGACCAGCTTGAGTAGGTAGAAGGCTCTGGAGATTTTGCTTCAAGACTTACATACAGTACCTGCTGTATCTACACTACTGAGAGGAGGGATGGGAATGAATGTAGCAATTGGGGATGAATTAGTGATACTGTTGTTGGGTATGGTAGAGCCAATTCTGATTCATAGCAACCCCATGTGACAGAGTAGAAAATGGTGGGTTTTCTTGGCAGCAGTCCTTACAGAAGCAGATGACCAGGGCTTTCTCCTGAGGAAATGTTGGGTAGATCAGAACCCCCAACCTTTCAGTTAGCAGACGACCTCTTAACTGTTATCCACTACCATCAAATCTACTCTGAGTCACAGTGACCCTATGGGACAGAGAATTGCTACATGGGGTTTCCAAGGCTATAAATCTTTGTGGGAGCAGACTGCCTTATCTTTCTCCTAAGGCTGGAGGAGATGAACCGCTGGCTTTTACCTAGCCCACTATACCACCTGATCTCCTTCTTAACCAATATGTCACAAAAGCTCCTTGAATTAATGATAAATAGAAAACGAAGTAGTAAGTACATTAAAACTGTAAGTACCCTACAGAAACAACATAGTTATTAATTGTTGTTTTTAAGTGCTGTCGAGTCAGTTCCAACCCATAGGGTTCCCAAGCTCACCAGCTGCTTCTTGGAAATCACCGACCTTGTGGTTCAAACTCACCTTGCAGTCTACTGCATCATCCTGAAGCATCATACCAGGGAAAATGAAAAGTTACAGGAAAGAAAAAGTAATCTTAATGGAATGTCATGATATATAAACATTAAATGTTGATCCATCCAAAATTATGATTACCAAGATGCTTCTAAGGTAGGTGGTGTTTGTGTGGTGAAGAGTTGGTTCTGATTCATTGCGATCATGGATAGGGTTTCCAAGGCTGTTCATCTTTACGTGAGCAGAAAGCCTCATCTTTCTCCCAAGAGTAGCTGGTAGATTTGAACTGCTGACCTTGCAATTAGCAGCTCAACTCATAACCTACTATGGTACCAGTGCAGGTAGTAAAAAGAATAAACTGTTATCTTCCACAGTGAGATAATGTGTAGAACTGAAAAATAAAGGAGTAGCAACTGGAATAAGTGGTTTAAGAATTGGAGGTAAAGGACAAAAAGAATCAGTTAAGAGTTTTGAAAGAGGTTGGCCTCTAGTGAGCAGAAAACCAAGAGGAAATCAAGTGCGGAGCAGGGGACTATAGAGCACTGATGGTTTTTGCAACTGACCTTGTAGGATTATTGGATTATGTGTAATAATATGATAAACTCTATGCAGAATAAAAGGCGCCCTGGTGGTGTAACAGAAGATGAAAGGTTGGTGATCTGAGCTCTGAGGAAGAAAGTTCTGGCAATCTGCTCCCACATGATCTGTTCCCATAGAAAATCCCCTGCAGAAGTTCTTCTGTCACATGGGGCCACTGGAAGTCAAAATGGACTCAATGGTATTAACAACAGCAACATATATAATAATATACACTATAAACTCATTGCCATGGAGTTAATCCTGACTTAAAGAGGCCCTATAGCAAAGTCCTGGTATGGGGCTGTAGGTTAATGTGCTGGACTACAAAGTCATTTGAACTGCAAGGTCAGCGGTTCAAGCTCACCAGCTGCTCCTTGGAAACCCTACACCGGGTATGGGTGGGAACCAACTCGATGGCACTGAACAACAATAACGACATAGTGCAGAGTAAGTAGTACTGCCCCCAGATGGTTTCCAGGATGATAAATCTTTATAGATGCAGAATGCCATATCTTTCCTAGTGGAGCAAGTGGTGGGTTCAAACTCATAACTTTTTGGTTAGCAGCAGAACCCTTGAGCACTGCACCACCAAGCTCCTTTAATATATATTATATGTGAGAATACTGATACATATAAAAGCTAAATGAAATAAATTAGGAGAAACTATAGTTCAGAGAAAAAGGGACTAAGGGCCAAGTGTACTAAACGCTGTGTGCTCTTCCCATTTAATTACAACATGTTCTTCAAGTGCTCATGATGTTCCTAGACTTCACAGACTGCTTTCTGTAGCTTTCTTTTATTCCTCCTAAAGGCAAAATTATTGGGTGTGGTTACACACCATGAAGGTGGGAAAACACCCTACTTGTGGGCAAAATATTATTATTATTACTAGCTACATTAAAGTCTTATTGGTTCAAGATGATTATTTAAAAAACAACAACACACAAAACATTGTTTTTAAACTTTGTAGAATAATATTATGTAGTATTAATATAGCCACATGTCAAAAATATTTTGTTTAGATCCCTAATCCTGTGACAATTCTATCAAATGAATTGCCTGGGGACTCAAACAATTTACTCTTAGTCAGCTTTAATCTCTTAATGGATATTTGTTGAAGAGATTCTTGCTGTGTTGAAGGGAAAAAGCATGATGAATGAGGACTGGATTCCTTGTAATGCTTTCTTACTGTGGGTTTCTCCATTAATTATAACGTTCCATAACAGGGTGCTGGGGTCGAAGTAGTCTGCCCAACAGTGAGACGTGGAATTTCTCATCAGTTCTTTGCAGGACAATCTTTTCTATTTCCTTTCCTTTCTTCTTTATTTTTGGTTGGATTTGATGCTGGTTTGATAAACCTTGGGGTTTACACTTTAGAAAACCCTGGAGAACTGTTAATATTCTACACAAGAGCCTCAGCTTTGAACTAAAGCAGAGTTTTTATAGACTGCAGGTAAAACAAATTGCTTTCATCCCTCCAGCTGGTTGGATTCTGGCTCAGTCACCAACACGCTGTGTGACTCTGAACAAGTACTACGTTTCTCTGATCTCACTTTACTCATCTGCAAAATGAAGAGCTGGATTATTTAATTAACAAGTTTAACAGAAATCTATTAATATAGACCAGCACTTCCAATAGAAATACAATGTGAGTCACATAATATAAAATGCTCTAATAAACAGAAAAATCCTTATATAAATACGAACATTATTAATGAGATATTTCCCTTTTTTCATATTAAGGTTTTGAAATCTGGTGTGTCTTTACAATTACAGTTTATCTCGGCAGTAGTAACCACCTTTCACATTCTAAATGGCCACATGTTGGACAATGCTGTTACAGAAAAAGTTTTTGAAAGAGTCTGCCTACCCCACAGCAGTGACTAGAAAAAAAAGAACTGATTGAATTTTACATTTACAACTTCAGTCCAAAACAAAGCAACATCATGCTTCTACAGCTTGCTTAACCTTGTAATATTACACTCAGATACAGAATTCCCATGGGGCATTTGAAATACTAAAATTGGCTCTTGGACCCACCCCTATTACTCTTCAGACTCCTCGGGGTCTCTACCAGCTGCATCACTTAGTAATTTCAGCTTTTAATCTCTGACAACAGTATCAATTATGCAGCCACTTTTAACTGAAGTAACTATTCAGGGTTTTGAATAGGGAGTGGGGTCATCTGCCCAAGCAGAGATCTAGAGGGGACTGACATCTGCTCTCTTGATAGGGACTACTTCCCTTTAAGGTCAGAGTGCTCCTGATAACCACCCTTCCACTCTACCAAATGTACACACGCATACACAGTCACCCTAAACCCACTGCCATCGGGTGCCTACAATTCTGACCCATGTAGGGTTGCCAAGGCTGTAAATCTTTACTGGAGCAGAAAGTTTCCTCTTTCCTCCTGTCGAGCAGCTGGTGGATTTAAATTGCTGACCTTGCAGTTAGCAACCCAACACGTAACCCACTACATCAACAGCAGTTGACATCTGCTCTCTTGATAAGAACCACTTCCTTCTAAGGTCATAGCACTCCTGATAATCACTCCCCCACCCTAACAAACACACACACACACACACACATGCACCCCCCCCACACCCCCCAAAAAAACACCCAGTTGTCATCTATTCAGACTTGTGGCCACCTGATGTATTACAGAGCAGAACTGTGCTCCATATAGTTTTCAAGGCTGTGAGTTCTTGAAAGCAATGGTGACAGTTAAGATTAGCTAACTGAAAGGTTGGTGGATCGAATCTGGGCTCAAGCCACCAACCTTTCAGTTCGCTGTTGTTGCTAGATGCCATCAAGTCAATTCCAACGTATGTGACATAGAAGAACCTCCCAGAGGCTGCTCTTCACTGTAATTTTACAGAAACAGATAGCCAGCTCTTTCTCCTGAAGAGCCACTGGGGATGTTCAAATGGCCAACCGTTTGGTCCCTGCCACCAAGTACATTCAGACTCACAAGCACCTCATAGGACAGAGCCGAACTATCCATAGGACTTCCAAGGTTGTAATCATTACAGAGGGGAGCACTGGTGGCGCAGGGGCATTGGACAACTAACTGAAAGGCCAGCCGTTCAAACCCACCAGCCGCATTGAGGGAGAACAATGATCTGCTCCAATAAAGATTTACAGGCTTGAAAACTAGACAGCGTTCTATAAGCCACAATCAATTCAGTGGCACTGGACTTGGCTTTAGCATTTCAAATCTTTAAAGGAGATTTCTCCCGAGGAGCAGTTGGTGGGTTTGAACTTTAGACATTTCTGTTAGCAGTGACCCAAGGACTAGTGCTACTGATAGCTCTCATTAACCTTGAGTGCTGTGAAAAGAAGCAACAGGCACGGATGAAAGAGCCTTTAGGAATCATCTGGTCCAACATTCTCCATGCATCCTTCTTCCCGAGGTGACTTGCCCAAGATCACACATCTCTTTAGGGATATAACTCCTGTCCCTACTCTGGATGACTGCTCTTTTCACTTACAACTTAATTCCCATACATTTAAAATGTAACAAAACAAAATAAATGCAAGTCAAATCATCTTCTCTAGAAATGAACTACATTGTGAGGATTATAATCATGACAAGAAACAAAATGGCTAAATGGAGAA
>NW_006408604.1:12888553-12907291 GCF_000296735.1 Chrysochloris asiatica
ATATGTATTATTGTTAAGTGCCGTCGAGTTGGTTCTGACCCATAGCGACCCTGTACGGGGTTTCCGAGGCTGCAAATCTTTACGGGAGCAGAAAGCCTCATCTTTCTCCCGCAGAGTGGCTGGTAGTTTCGAATTGCTGACCTTGCGGTTCCGCAGCCCGATTTGTAACCACTACGCTACCAGAGCATGGCACAACAACAATAACATATATATATCATCACCCAGTTCATATATATACATATATATGAGAAATCCTTCTCTGACCCATATAAGGCTGTGAGGGCTAAAGCTAAAAATGCCTTGTTTTTGTTTGTTGTTGTTAAGTGCCATTGAGTTGGTTCCAACTCATAGTGACCCTGTCCAGGGTTTCCAAAGGAATAGCTGATGGGTTTGAGCTACTGACCTTGCGGTTCCAACTAACCTTGTGGTCAAATGTGTATCCTACAGTGCCTCACCAGGACTCCTGAATTTCATTATGGTGGTGGTTAGGTGGTGTGGAGTTGGTTCCAATTCATGGTGACCCTCTATAGGGTTTCCGAGGCTATGAATCTTTAAAGATGCAGAAAGCCAAATCTTACTCCTGCAGACCTGCTAGTAGTTTCAAACTGCTGGCTGTGAGATTAGCAGCCTGACTCGTAACCACCACACTACCAGAGCTCCTTTGCTTTCATCGTAGATTATAGAAGTGACATGTGCTGTTTTCAATTATTTCATATTTATCAGATGGTCTGAAAAGCAGTTTATGACTTTAATAAGAAAAAGTGGGAAAAAAGCCATTTGTACATAATTGATACAGATTTCATGGTAGATAAAATATTGAGAAATGTAGAATTAATATATAAGAAATATAATAAAAATGGAGACTTGGTATGAAAAGATGAGAGATGGTTGGGTTGCATCATATCCTTCTCCCATACTCCCTAAAGGAAATCATGGACTTCTGGTGTGGGTTAATGCACTGAACTGCAAAGTCGGTTGCAATGAACTGCAAAGTCGGCTTGAACCATAAGGTTGGTGGTTCAAGCTCACCAGTTGCTCTTTGGAAACCCTATACAGGGTCCGGAGGAAACAATCGTTGGAGAAGGATGTCATGCTGGGTAGGGTGGAGGGTCAGAGAAAAAGAGGAAGACCCCCAACGAGATGGATCAGCCAGGTGGCATCATTGATGGACTCAAGTGTGGCAGCGGTAGTGAGGTTGGCCCAGGATTGGACATTGTTTCGTTCTGCTGCGCATGGGGTCGCTATGAGTTGGTTCCGACTCGATGGCACCTGACAACAACAACAACATACAGGGTCGCTATGGGTCAGGACCAACTCAATGGCACTTAGCAACAACAATAAAGGAAGTAATATCTAAATGAAGGTCGATGTATAAGGTCTATAGTAACCGCAAAAATACTGTAAACAGAGGTATACATATGTATTAAAAAAACAAAACAAAACCCTAGCTCAGGCCCTGAATCCCTAGAATAGTTCCATCTTGTAACTCCAAATCCTCCTTTCCCCCCTCGATATATGGTCACTTTGTGTACCCAGGGACTGAATTATGCAATCAAGCCTGCCAAAACAAATGTCCAGACTAGATGGCAAGCACATATGACATGCTGTTCGCAACATCCTTCAACTGGTTCTCAAGTCCCCAGCTAACACCAGTGTCCAGAGTTAGTCAAGAACTTAAGCTAGAGGGCTGTGAAGAACATGAGCAATGTGATTTAAAAAAGATGCAAAGACTGAAGCAAACCTGCTCGCTAGTCCGGGAGCCAAGAAATCAACAATATGCTTTAGTGACATGCATCGTAAGACATATGAAGCTTGAGGCATCTAGTCTTTCCCCAAAGGGTCAAATGATAAAGCAAAATACTATCAGCACTGTCATGATTCTTTCTAATTATGATGGCAGAGGTGGTATTAGTGACCACGGAAATAGAAGAGCTTCCTTCCCTAATGGAATTAACGAATATTTGTTAAGTATCTTCTCATTACAGACTTTGTCCTAGGCATCAGGGATATACTGTTGTTCTTAAGAGCTGTTGAGCCAGTTCTGACTCATAGTGACCCTGCATAGTTGGCTTGAACTGCCGACCTTGTGGTTCGAAGTCCAGTGCTGATCCTACAGTACCACACCAGAAGTTCATCAGGAATATAGCAATGAAAACAACAACAACAACAAAATCCCTGTTCTTATGGAAATTAAATTACAGTCAAGAAAAACAAGCAATAAACAAACAAGTAAAGGTGGGGGTGAGGTGGGGTGCCACTGAGTCAGTTCTGACTCATAGCGACCCTGTACAGGGTTTCCAAGGCTGTAAATCTTCATAGGAACAGAAAGACTCATCTTTCTCCCGCGGAGCGGCTGGTAGTTTCGAACTGTTGACCTTGGGGTTAAGCACCTCAGCTTGTAATCCACTACGCTATCAATAGATGTTAAGTAAACGGTATACAATGTGAAACACTAATAGGTGTTATAAATGAAAAACCTGGCATGGATAGGATATGATATTAATAGGGTGAGGGATATTACGAAGACTGGAACAGATCTGAAGGAGGGAAGAGAAGGGGCAATGTGTATGTCAGAGAGGAATGCATTCTATATGCAGAGAACAACAAATGCAAAGGCCCTGAGGTAGATATGCTTAGTCCAACCCAACATCATGTCCTGCCAGAATCACTGTCAACAAGCTCCTTTTAGCCTCTCTGCTTCTACTTTCCCCCAGACCTCCTTTCACTCCAACCATAGTGTATTCTCCACATGGCAACCAGGATGACCTTTCAAAACCCAACTCAGACTATGTCAGACCTCTGTGTAAAATCTTCTTGGCCACTTATGGCTACCGTCCTCACAGTGGTCTACTTCAGGACTCTTCCAAATTCTCCTTTCTTCTTCCAAACCCAACACTTTTTCCCACTTGCCACACAACCACTTTAGACACAACTTGTTTCCTCATTGGTCCTGGCATTTACCAAACATGCCTCTGCTTCCAGGCTTTTCTTGCCCCCTGTGCTTGGACTAAGGAGCCCTGGTGGTGCTGCGGCTTAAGCATTGGGTGTTAACTGCAAGGTAAGTGGTTCAAACCCACCAGTTGCTCCACGGGAGACAGATGAGGCTGTCTGCTCCTGTACAGATTTACAGTCTTGGAAACACTAACACCCGGGTCACTCTGAGTTGAAATTGACTTGAAGGTAGTGGGTTTGGCTTTTGGGTGGTTGTTGTTGTTAAGTGCTGTCGAGTCGGTTCTGATCCATAGCAACATAGCGACCTAGCGATCCTGTATAGGGGTTCCGAGAAGCAACTGGTGAGCTTTAACTGCCAACCTTGAAGTTCAAACAACTTTGTGATCTAATGCATTAACCCACAGCGCCACACCAGGACTTGGGTGGTTGGGATACTTTTAATTCAGATACCCATATGTTTTTGTGTCCTCATTTTTTAGTCTCTTTTAGTTAATTAATCAGGCTGCGAACCTTAAGGTCAGCAGTTCAAAACTACCAGCTGTTTCGCAGGAGAAACATGAGGCTTTCTGCTCCCATAAAGATTTACAGCCTCGGAAACCCTGTAAAGGGTCGCTATGAGTCGGAACCGACTCCATATCACATAACAACAACAACATTTAATTAATTCTATGACTTAATAGAACATACCTAGCACATAGTAGGCATTCAGTGTTACTGAAAGGTTGACTCTCAACATCCTCTATTTCCCCTCTACAGCCTGCTGAGGAATAGCACAGGGGAAAACCACGCAGAGACTTTTATCAATAGCGACTCACTATTTCCCACTGGGGGGCAATCCCAGGCTCCAACATGTCAAACAAGCTTTCTCAGGGTCAGTGAGCCCCTCTCCCATTTCCTTCAACACCATATTCTCCTTCAACTCTGATTTCTCCGGATAAAAATGAAGGCAATGAAGTGGGAATGCCTACAGTTACTCAACTCATCATCTCTCAAACCATCACTCATTAGTTCTTTACACCTTTTCTCGGGTTTTGGTGGACTGAGTGTCAGCTCTACTGAAAACAAAATAGTTGTTGTTGTTAAGTACCATCAAGTTGGTTTCAACCCATAGCGACCCTATATAGGGTTTCCGAGGAGCAGCTGGTGACCTTGAACTGCCAACTTTGCAGTTCAAACGGCTTTGCAGTCTGTCACATTAACCCACAGCACCACACCAGGACTGAAAACAGTATAGTACCACTTGTTTATTTTAAGGAGTTCTGGTGGACTGCTAAACTCAAGGTCAAAGTACAAACCCATAGGTGGCTCCAGGGGAAAACAGTGAAGCTTTCTGCATCCATAAGGACTTACAGTCTCTGAAACCCTATGCAGGGTCACTATGAGTCTGAATCAACTCCATGGCAGTGAATATGCAGTTTTTTAATGTTTATTTTGGATCTTTTCCTTTCCCACTTCTGCAAGGACCTTGTTCCATCAACCACTCCTTATTTCGCTGACATTTTCAACCCTCCATATCTTACCAGGGTGAAATGTTTTCCATTAAGAAAATAAAACCAAAACCCCCAATCAAACAAATGACTCTCTTTATCCACAGTTGCACATCTTATCTTTCTTATCTCTGTTCCAACTCACAGTCAGTGGAAGATTCATCTTTCCATCCACACTTCAACTCAGGCAATCAGACTTCCAACTGGGGCCTTGCTGGGATCATAGGTCTGCCTTGTAAAGGCCAAAGGCATCTTCAGTCTTCATCCTACCAGATTTCTCTGTAGCATTTGATTCTGTGGATCAATTCTTCCCTCAATGAAATTCTCTTTATGTTTCTCACTGCATTGGCAAACATTCCATGGGGCCGGATTTTAAAATGAAAACCAAATATAAACACCCATTAGCGCACGTATTCAATGGGTGAAAATACACAATACTGTCATGAGGGAAAGAACAAAACACCCTTTCTGACTGAGTAGATTTCGGACATATTTAAGCTACCTTGCCAGGTTGAAAACTCTTCTCAGACAAAACTAGAATTCTTTTTCTCTCTTTAAAGCCCTGTCTGTAGACGCTCACCCATCTGTAGACACCACTGACCCAAGAAGACCTCTTACTCAAGGTTTCAGGCTCACTTTAAATAGATTAGCAAAGCAATAGAGGGTACTCCATAAAGAGTTTAAGAGAGCAGAGCTATATATCTTAATAACCTGACAGTCTCTCTTGACAATTTTAATGGACTAAACTGAATGTAGTGCTATTGTGCATGTTGGTAAAATGATAATGTGTGTGAAAGAAATTTATATGCCATTTAAACACAACATAAACATAATGTCCTTGTTAATTATGAACATAGGTCTATGCCTATCTAGGAGCAACAGTTAAGCACTTGAGTGTCAACCTAAAGGTTAACAGTTTGAACCCACCCAGCAGGAGAAAGAGTTGGCTATCAACTTCTATAAAGATTGTTGTTGTTGTTAAGTGCCGTCCTGTCAGTTCCGACTCAGTGACCCTGTACAAGGTTTCCAAGGAGCGGGTGGTGAGCTTGAACTGCTGACCTTGCAGTTAAAACCAACCTTCTAGTTCAACATATTAACCCTCAGAGCCATAACAGGACTCATAAAAATTACAGAGCCAGGAACCCTATGGGGCACTTCTACTCTGTCACTTGGGGGTCAAAATGATCCAACAATGACTGCAAAACACAGAACAACCAAGGCTTGTTAGCCAAACCCAAAAAGCAGTTGTGGTTATTAATCGGTCTGCGAACCTTAAGGTCAGCGGTTCGAAACTACCAGCCGCTCCGCGGGAGAAAGATGAGGCTTTCTACTCCCGTAAGGATTTACACCCTCGGAAACCCTGTACAGGGTCGCAACCGACTCAAGGGCACTTAACAACAACAACAACAACAACAGTGGTATGCCACAGAGCTCTTTCACTGACCCTGTTCTATTCATTCTTTTTTTCCCCCAAATAAATAACATACAGGCATAAAGGGAATACTTATCTAATCTGGATGGCATGAAGTAGGGAAGAGGAGATCCTATAAAGGAATTTCAGACATACATTAAGAATTATCTCAGTCAATTTAAATGAAAATTTAAAGAATTAAATGTTAAGGCCTACATTTAAATAAACAACAACAAACAAACAAACTTGTAAAAGAACTCTGATTTTGACCTCCAAAAAACTGATCATTATGAATGTAACACAGATATTAAAATGTAACAAGATCTTAGGTTACATCAATAAGAGAACTGCTAGTTTATTCATTTAAGTATCATTTTTGTACCTCTGGGAAGTAACAGTCTCATTCCACTCAGACGAGTCAATGTGCAGACTGCATGTTCGGGTGAACACCAATAAAATAAGGAAACTGGGACAAAAGGAAGTTTAGAGGAAGAGCCCAGAAAGGTCAACTACTCAGGAGGATATATCTCAAGTGATAAAGCAGTTTAACATGAAAAACAGAAGACCAAGGAACAAGATAATCAAAAGTGTGATTAATAATAAGGATGTTGTTGTGTGCTGTTGAGCAGCTTCCTATGATAATGACCCTATATGATAGAGTAGAACTGCCCCATAGGGTTTCATAGACTGTAAAGATTTACACCTTTGGAAACTCTGTATAGGGTGGCTATGAGTCGGAACTGACTCCAGGACACATAACAATAACAATCTTTCTCCTGCGGAACTGACATTCGAACCACCAACCTTACAGATAGCAGCCAAGTACTTAACCCATAATAAAAACAAACCCTGTTGTCATTGAGTCCATCTGGATTCTGACTCCTAGTGACCTTACAGAACACAGCAGAACTTCCTCATAGGGTTTTCAGGACTGTAAATCTTTACGAAAGCAGACTGTCACGTTTTTCTTCCTTGGGGCCACTGGTGGGTTCTAACTGCTGACTTTTGGTTAGACCTGAACGCTAAGCCTCTCTGCAACCAGGGTTCCTATAATAAGTATATTGTTGTTATTAATTGCCATTGAGTTGGTTCTGACTCACAGTGACCCTGTACAAAGTTTTCCAAGGAGCAGCTGGTGAGTTTGATCAGTCAACCTTGTGGTTTACAGTCCAGTGCTTATCCTATAGTGCCACACAAGGTTTGTTAGTATTTATTATCATAGCTTCAATTGCAGTTCTCGATTATATTTTAATTCCTACAAAGTAGGTATTAAACTTTTTTTTTTTCCATTTTACCAATAAGTAAGCAGCAGCTCCAACAAAAGAAGACGATCTATCTTGCCTAAAATTGGAGCTCTGGTAGCGTAGGGGTTACAAATCGGGCTGTGAACCACAAGGTCAGCAGTTCAAAACTACCAGCGGTTCTGCGGGAGAAAGATGAGGCGTTCTGCTCCCGTAAAGATTTACAGCCTGGGAAACCCTGTGCAGGGTCGTTATGAGTCAGAACCGACTTCACGGCACATAACAACAACAAGTGAATGGTAAAGCAGAGAATTGAATCCATATCTGAGTCTAAAATTCTGTCTTGTTTCTAGAATCTGTTTTGAAGTCACATGCTCAGATGCTAATTGAAAAGTTGACAGTTCAAGCTCACTCAGAGGCACCTTGGGAGAAAGGTTTCATGATCTACTTCCCCAAAACCAGTCACTGAAAACCCTATAGTTCTACTATGATACACAAAGCATTGTCACAAGTCTAAATCAATGGGACAACAACTGGAAAACACCTCCTATTTAGTTCTACATGGCAAAACTAGAACCAAAGAGCAAAGTGACAGTGAGGTGAATTCCAGCTCAATTAAAATAAAAGTCTTTTCACATTCAGTCATCCAAGAATGGGGTAGAAAGGGGCAATGGCATACTCCTCACTGAACTTATGCAAGTAGAAGCTGAACATTCATCTCATTATATCTAGGATGCTGTAGAAACATACAAGAGTTGGGTGACAAGTTGAAATATACAATCACTGAGGTCCTTAATAACTCTTGATTCACTAGTCAAACTCACACACTGTCACTGAATTGATTACAATGCATAACGACCCTGTGTAGGGTTTTTGAGACTGTAAATCTTTACGGGAACAGAGAGCCTTATTTTTTCCTTCACAGCAGCTGATGAGCTTGAACTGCCAGCCTTGCAGTTTGCAGTCCAGTGTTTATCCTACAGCTCCATACTAGGCTCCTTTTATAACTCTAGACATGCTAATATTTAATGGAAGTTATTAAAAGCAATTTCTAAAAAAGTAATTTATACATCCCAAAAGTTGGATACTGTATGTGCTATAAAGCTAGGTCCATCTTCATGATGTAGGGTTTACAATTGTTTCATGGTATAGGCAAGCTTTCTGACATATTAACAGCATTTGGAAATAAAATAATTGAGACTATTTCAATTTTTTTTTTTGGTATTCATGCAGCTAAACACAGAGAAGACTAATGATAGGTCATTTGTAATGTTATGTTATCATGCTGTTAGGTGATCTCGAATCATTTTGACCTATATTAACTCCATGTGATAGAGAAGACTTGCCCCCACAGAGTATTCTGGGGAGCCCAGGTGGTGCTGTTGGAAAAGCACTGGGTTGCTAATCACAAAGTTAGTAATTCAAACTCACTCAGTAGTGGCTCCCCGGAAAGAAGATGAGGCCATCTGTGTCTGTAAAGATTCAGTCTCAGAAACCCTACATAGGCTTGCTACGAGTTGGAATTAATTTGATGGTAGTGGATTTGGTTTGGTGTAGGTTAATCTTTCCTGGAGCAGATCACCAGGTCTTCCTCCTGTGGAGCTACTAGATAAGTTCAAACTCCCAACCTTTCAGTTAGCAGTCAAGTGCTGACCCTCGCGCCACCAGAAACAATACTACGGACAAAGACTTTTCTTAAGTCATGATATTACATAACTTGATTTCGTTCAGACTTTTTATCCACTCCATTAGACAAAATGCAGAAGGGAATAATGGATCACACCCCTTTCTCAGAAATCCTCTTTACACTTTTCACCTCTGTGAAGTAAGATTTTCATAATGTAGTAAACAGTAACAGTGAGGCGCTTCCATACCAACTAATTTTTTTGAGTAAAACTTCAGCTATCTGGAAGACCTCAGAAATGAAGGCTGGGAGAGTTTTCCAGAAATCATATGAAGCACTAAAGGTTATTCCTGTGATTCTTGCAACAATCTTGGAAAATTGCTCTAAACAATATACTTTCCTCCTCACAGAAGGAAGAAAAATAGCAGGCAGCCATGTTGTTGCATCACTTGAATTATAGCGTTTAAATCCTGGGAATCTTTCTGTCTTGATTCCCTAGGTAGAAAAGAAAGTGGGCCTGCCTATGGGAACTATTTTTAGTGCCTGACTTCTTTTTTGAGAAACCTCTTCCTCACTTGATGTGAATGATCACCAACACTAGTTTTCAACTACAGTTTCAGATCAGAAATGAGCACATCACAGGGAAAGTCAAGGGAATTTTAAAGTTCTGAAGATGGGAACTCAGCATTCTCAGAACTGAGTTCTGGGAAGGTCTTGTGTGGTATTAGATTTCTGCCAAAGATTTGCTGCAGGGACCCTCTCAGAGTCATAAAAAGTACAAGCTGTGAAATGGCAAATTGTTTCTGAACCAATAAAACGTTGAGCAAACTGGGGGAATTACTCAGGAAAGCACATACATACATATATAGAGGTGGGCATGTGCACACACACACAGGGAAATCCAAAAGGCCCAAGTTTCACGTTTGGTTAAAGTCCAAATTTATTAACCCAGTTGTGAACTTCTCGAGGCATAGATTTAGCAAGGACAAAAGGCACACTAGAATCTACCTTTAACAAAAACCTGGTTTGGGTTGTTTGGAAGATAAAACAACCACCAGCCCACACCTGACAGTTTGACAATGCTCAAGAAGCTACAATAAGGGGGCAGCCCTAGGGCTGTAGGTATCACTTGAACAAACCGTTCGTTTGTAGAAGAATAATGTGTCTGAGCTTCCAGGGCCTTTTATCCTGGAATCGCCCACATAGAGAGCTCCTACCTGAAACAACAAATTTGGCTTCTATGCCGTACAGCACAAGTACACACAACTGAGCTAGTTTGATGCTGTTTTAAAGAATATCAATTTTTAGAAACGAAAAAGATCTCTTTGGCCCAACAGGGAAGTTATCCTTCTCCTTTTCAGGAAGAGCTCAGAATGATTTGCCATCCATGAGGAGAAGGAAGCAGAATGAATGCATGGGTTTTTCAGTCAGTAACTCAGTCTGGTTCTTATTCACTTGGCGTGCACATACACACACACACACACACACACACACACACACAAAGAGGGTCAGGCACCATGCTAGGCTCCAGGAATCTAACATGGTTAAGATAAAGTGTTTTCCAGTAGCTCACTATGAGTACTAACCAGAACTCATTTTCTGGGAAAAACAACTTCTGGGGAAACCTCTCCTCAAGTGACTCAAAACAGACAAGTCATATTAAAAACAGTTGTCCTTAAAACCAGCCCTGAAAAAGTTAAAACACAGAACTGCCACAATACTCAGCAATTTCACTGGAAAGCAGCGGCTCACACAGACACGTGCATGCCACCAAAGATCACTGCAGCATTTTTCACAATAGCCAAAAGGTAGAAACAACTCAAGTGTCCATTCAAAGACGAACAGTTTAACAAAATGTGGTACAGTGAAACCTGTGAAAGTAAGGCAGAAACTGATTAGAGAAGGAAAACAAAACATATGTGTGGCAGGCCTGAATATGCAGATGTGCACTGAAGCTGGCAGGAAATTACTGACTACATGCTATGCCAGATACTGCACTAAGTCTTCTCTAAGCAAGTCACTCAGGTAACCTCACAGCAACCATATAGGATAGGCATTGCGATCCCCACTTGACGGAAGAGGAACATGAGTCTTTCAGACATCAGATCTGTAGGACTCCAAAGTCTATTTCCCACTAGTTGACAATGGCTTGCTCTGAAGACAGAATTCAAGCCTACTTTAGATGAGACCCACTCATTCACCAAATACTTTAGGACCATCTAAGGTGGGGACCTGGTGTGGTGCTGTGGGCGAATGAGTCAGACTGCAAAGTCGTTTGAACTGCAAGGTCAGTAGTTCAAGCTCACCAGCTGCTCCTTGGAAACCCTATACAGGGTCGCTATGGGTCGGAATCAACTCAACGGCACTTAACAACAACAAGAAGGTGGGGACATTGGTGGCTCTGTGGTAGAATTTCCACTTTCCATGGGAAGACCAAATTCAATTCCCAGCCAACAGCTCTCATTCACAACTATGACATGTCTGTCATTGGAGGCTTGTGTGTTGCTATGATGCTAAAACAGCAGAGCTTCCACACTAAGATGGACTAGGAAGGAAGGCTGGGTGATCTACTTCTAAAATTCAGCCGGTGAAAACCCTGTGGATTACAACCATCCAATCCTGTTGTTCATGTGGTTACCATGAGTTGGTCAGACCGGATGGCAGCCAACAACAAAAATAATATACGGTTTTGCTGTACTCTGAGGAATGCAGAAGTGACCAATGGCACAGTTCTTGCAGTTCCATGGTGAGGACAGACAAGGAATCCATGATACAGGTGAGAAGCTGAGAACGTTCTGGAATCATCAAGTGGTAGGGGGGATAGGGAGGACGGACCGCCCTCAGGGAGTAAATGACTTTTAAACAGAGGCCTTAAGGATGAATCTGAATGACATTGAGTGTTTCTTGGTAATTGGGGAGTTACAGGGTTGGGGAGAAGGGGCTCGGTACAACAAATGTTGCAGTCAGAAGGATGATGAGAGAGAATATGATCACGTCAAGGAATTTTTAAATGGCCCAGTGTTGCTGGGGCGCAGAGGCAAACAGGCAAGTGTACATAATGAAGCTTCAGTGGTGAATGGGGCCCAGAGCACTGGGGGATTTGGGGGGAGGGGCTGCATCTATTTCTGTGCAAAGGGGTAGCCTTGGGAGGCTTAATGGGAGGTAGGAAGAAAGACAATGGGAAGATTTACATTTTAACACAATAAATCCAGGTGCAAAGTGGCCAGCTGGGAGCTGGGCACAGAAGTAAATGCTATTTTACTGGCCCCATATGGATAAAAATAATAGACATTATTAGCAAAAAAATATAGTAAAGAAAATGAAAACAAATAAACTCAATCCTTTCACCTAGAGATAACTACAACAGCCATTTTTCTGGCAGTTTCTTCTGGTTCAATTTATGGGTTAAAAAAAGTTGGGATGATTCTAAGCAGAGAGAAGTTATCAATCTACCTTTTCACTTATATTAGATGAGAATTCAAAAGCATGATTTTAAATTACAGTAGTTCCTGACTTATGATGGGGTTCTGTCCGGATGACTCTGCCATAAGTCAGTTCTGATGTACGTTGCATACTTCATTCTTATTTGAATTTGCACTATTATTACCTTTTAATATTAGGGTCCCAATGAGTCAAAATTGAGTCCTGGTGAGGTACTGTGGGCTAATGTGCCAGACTGCAAAGTAGTTTGAACTGCAAGGTCGGTGGTTCAAACTCACCAGCTGCTCCTTGGAAACCCTATTCAGGATCGCTAGGGGTGGGAATCGACTCAACAGCACTTAACAACAACAACCACAAGTCAAAATTGATTCAACACCAATGGGTTTAGTTTTGATTTTATTATCAGTATCTTTGTCTTTGTTGGGGGAGGTTGGGAACATTGTATATTAACTTGCTGTTGTGAAGTGCCATGGAATCAGTTTTGACTCTTGGCAACCCTGTATAGGGTTTCCAAGGAGTGGCTGGTGGGTTAACAGTCAAGTGCTTACCCTACAGCTTCACATCAGGACTCCATATAAACGTACAGGTCTATTTTAATGTGTTGTTGTTGTTGTTAAGTGCTGTAGAGTCGGTTCCAACCCATAGCGACCCTGAACAGGGTTTCCAAGGCTGTAAATCTTTACGGGAGTAGAAAGCCTCATCTTTCTCCTGCAGAGCAGCTGGTAGTTTCGAACTGCTGACCTTGCGGTTCGCAGCCCGATTCATAACCACTACACTACCAGAGCATATACAGATCAAAAAGTTGGATGGCATTGGCATCTTGTCTGTTGTGGTAGTAACTGCACTTGGGAATGGTTCCGTCTCATCTGGATTATTCCTGGAAGTGGAGGTGGTGTTTTTGGTTAGAAACTTGGTGAGAGTCATCTGTATGGGCCTTTTCTTTTGTTCTTTGTATATTTTGTGGTTACACCTCACTGCTCCCAAATCTGCCTATTGAATTTAGCTAAGTGATCAGCATTTGGGTTCATATTTTCAAGCAACTAAAGCCCCTTATTTAGCATAGAAAAAAATGTCAGCTAATTCATTCATTTGTAAGATTTTGGGGGTACTTCTTACTTCTTCAGCATCTCTTTTCTCTTCAAAATCCATTTAGCCTTGATCTGTCAACTCTCCTTTTTCATGATCTGTCAACTCTCCTTTTTCATGATCTATAAGCTGTTCAACATCACTGATACTGAATTTTTAATTCAGGGTTTTTGCCATATGGATAATTCTTCCAGTGATCTCTTCCATCGTATCATCCTGGTCAAATGCTTGGAGCGTTTTTATGTAACTCAGCAAGTTTTCTATATCCCCTGCATGCATTTTCCCATAACTTCTTTTAAGAAAGATGTACAAAATAAAAATAAAACAGATGGTCAGAAGTGTGGTTCATGTTCACTGGAGTATATTGTAAGTCAGGGATTATCTGTGCTGCGTAATATTCCATCATAATGATTTAACCAATTACTTACTGCTGACCCCTGCTGTTGCATATCCATGTGCCAGAACTTCTGTCACCATCTGGGATTATTTCCTAGCAATAAATTATTAGAAAAGGAATTACTGAGGCAACGGCCAAAATGATTTTACAGTTCTTTGTCCATGTTGTCATATGCTTTGAAAAGGAGTATGCTCATATGATTTCTGTTCGTATATTGCAGCTGGTGCTTTTTCATTTGACTTTTATATGCATGCCTCTAGTGTGAGGTGCTGAAAGTTTGGGGTGATGAGTTGTGTCACACATAAATAAGTTTTCCCCTCAAAATTGCGAATGAACATTTAAAAAACAAAACAGAACTCTGTCAGTCATAAAGCAAAGATTGGTTGCTGCTGGGGTTTTTTTTTATATAATACTTTGTATTTCTAGTATTTGTTGGTATTTATTCTTTGGTGACTTATCTCATTTTAATGTTCAATCTAAGGTAGCAGGGTAGTCTCCAAATTGGAACATTTTTCATGCTGTTATGATGCGCCGGCATTGTTCTGGCATGCTTGTCTTCCTCTCAGTAGGGATTAATTTTAATATAAGGAATCAATCTCCATCAAGCCACAACCTCTCCGGGCTTAGCTTTGAGCCCCATCTCTCATGCAACCATGAGCTCTCAGACGGAGGCTTGAGAATTTCATTGCTGGTGACTTGGTTTGCAAACCTAGTGCTGGAATAATCATCACTTTCAACGCACACACCATCAACAGGCTTGGTGCCTAGCTTTGTGGCAGGATAGCAGGAAGTAATCTAAAAAGGCTTGTTCCCTGGATTTTGAAAATCTTAGGCTGAGACAGATAATACTAGCTTGGACAGATCTAGAGAACTATATAAAACAAAAAGAGGCCAGCATCATGAAGCAATCAATGACATATTAACGTGTCTGTAACAATAAGAAGACAATACTCAGTGCAGGGAACTCGTGCTACTCTGGTGACTCAGCAATTGTCTCTTGGAGGCAATGCTTGTGAGGTTTATCTGGTCGTCCTGATCCTTTAGCGGCTCACATAATGAGAATATTTATAAACAGAGAACATGTCTTAAGCACAAGACTCATGAGAGTAGTGATAGCGTCCTCCTGTACATATGTGGTGGGATGGGTGGAGTTTCTTCTCTAGATTACAGTGTCTGCCCTTGCTAACCACAGTATCAACACTGTCTAGCATGCACCTGACACATGGCAGGTATTCAATAGTCACCAAAGAAGTAAGTGAATACAAACTTACATAAAGACATTTTAATAAAGAGTAAAGAGAGAGCAGTATCCTGGTGCAGTGCTGTAGGATCAGCACTAGACTGCAAACCACAAGATTGGCAGTTCAAACCCACCAATCACTCCTTAGAAACCCTATACAGCATCACTCTAAGTCAGAACCGACTCTATGACACGTAACAACAACAAATCATAATATACCTTAGCACTCATCACAGGTTCTGCCATCAGTAAGTCTAGCAAACGTTTGTTGTGAATGACTGAACTTACTTCTACTGGCAACTTCCTAGGACTAGAACTGTGTGAAGGAGGCTGCTGCCCAGTCACAGCCTCCTGGCTTTTGCCATCCAGGACAGTAGACTCTCACGTCCAGACAGGAGACTCAGGTTTGATTCCTGGTCAGTGAAGCGCCCGTGCTACCGCCTGTCTGTCAGTGGACACTTGTGTATTGCTATGATGATGAACTTACTCAGTGGAGCTTCCAGACTCAGACAGGCTAGGAAGAAAGGCTTGGCAATCTATTTTTGTGTCAGCCAATGAAAACCCTGAGTCATAATCATCTCCTATCCAACATGGGGATGGTGCAGGACCCGGTGGCATTCATTTTGCTCTGCTGTGCATGGGATGCCGTGAGTCAGAGAAACAACAAGAAGCCTTTGCCATCAATCTGTTGTCCACCATCCAAGCTTCTGCCTTAGTTTATACTCCTAAGCACAGGGGACTGGGCTTTACCTTCCCTAGTTGTCAGCTGCCAGCCAAATTCTCAAACCATAGTTTTGGCAACAGAAAAAAAATTGACCTCTGGTGCAAGGGATCAGCGAAAGTCTGGATCACACAAGGGTGGAGAATGATAGATGTGACACAGAGTGATGGCATCTAGCTATGTCCAGATCTGGTGATGAGTTGTTTTTGCAGAGATGTTTCTGATGATAAAATCTAGGGTTTATAATCAACTTAGTAGTGGCCCACACATAAAAATATGGGGTCTGATTCCATAGCCCTGGCCCAGAGGGCCATTATTCTATATTGCTTAAGACAGGAAATCCAGCAGGTGTCCAAAGACATACCTCCCTCATTCAGCAGCTAGGCAACAAGTTTTAAAACACACGCACATGCACACGATCATTGCTGTTTAGTTAATTCCAACTCATAGTGCCCCTGTAAGGACAGAGTAGAACTGCTTCATACGGTTTCCAAGGCTTATCCTTTTGGAAGCAGATAACCACATCTTTCTCCCATGGATTAGCTGGCAGGCTCAATCCACCAACCTTTTGGTTAGCAGTCAAATGCTTAACAAGTTACTAGCTGTTCCTTTTCCCAGTCCCTTCAATGTAATGAAAGGTAGTAATGACAGGATCTTCTGTACCACAGTTGGAATCTGGACATGGATTTTGCCAGATAAATTATACTAGAAAAGGTGGTTAGTTGAAGTAAGCCTATCAGGATTACAAGTTATGTAGGTGACTTGGTTTTGTGAATTAAATGGAAATCTGAACACCATTGAGTTATGTCCCTATTTTGCAGGAGACAGGATGTTTCAGGTGCCAACACAGTTTGGGAACACACACTTTGAGATGAAGAGCATCCTTCTTAGGTCTTATCCCTTCAGAACCTAGGCAGGTGCACAAGATACTTAAAATGTGAACATGAAGGCAGAGACTCCATAGTCTCTTTGCCCAAAGACAGCCCTTGATTTTCTGAGTTCGTCTGTCTGCACAAGCCCTCACCTTTTAACTATAAACCCTCTTGGGTGGTTAAAGCACAGGATCCCTCTCTCCAGTCCCTGGGAACTAGGCTCTACTTCAAAATGAAATCCAGATTGTTGGCTGGCTAGGAATAGAATCATTCAACCCTGGATGTGAAACTTTTTAGAGTTTTCCCAGCTCACTCTCTAGTCTCATTTAGTTTTTCCTCTCAATACAATAAAAACAAAAACAAAACAAGCAAACAAATAAACACCTCTCCCTGTCCTCCCCCTTCTGAGATCTGCCAATTTCTTCTGCTATTGGCTGGTCAGTTGGGTCCTGCTCTCAACAGTCTTTCCTGACAGCCATGTTGGCAAGAAGAGCCTCCATTTATGAGACAGTGTCTGTCTGTGCTCTCTCCACACCATTCACCTTCTGTATACGAGGTGGAAGGGGGCAGACGCCAGCATAGCCCCAGGTTTATCTTTCTCCAGCGTTCATGTACATTGTGCTGCATCCCAGAAAAACGGGTGGTTACCATGTGAGCTGTGAGGAGGGTACTTCTGACAGGCCTTACACAGACAGACGGGACTTCCTACCCAGACCTGGGACTCAGCGTCTGGTGTTTTCATTTGCTCATTTATGTTTTGAAGGGACAGTATATTCTTGTTATAAATTTATGCACTGTTTCCCCCAACTGTCCTCTTTTTCTCCTAGACCCTTACTTATTTCTGATAGTCCTGCCAACCACAGAATAAAAGGGTATCTCTAACACTGGCTTAGTTGGACTGATCCATGTATAAATAAAGTATCTTATAAAAGGGCTCATGACTATCAATTCAATAACCTCTTTGTTATTACAAGAATAAGCAATTTAAACTAGGAGCTAACAATTAAACAATGTATATTCATATGCAAACATTGACAATGCTAATGTTACATGGATTAGGATTACACAATTTAAAAAACTAAATTATCTAAAATTCTAACTCTCTGTCAAATTCATTTTGATATTAGCTTAATAACTTCCATTTTCAATGGAAATATTCTTAGCATAGTTGGGCCCCAGGTAGAACTAAATTTAAGTATACACATATTTGAGTCCTAGTGTGGTGCTGTGGGTTAATGTAGCAGACTACAAAGTCATTTGAACTGTAAGGTCGGTAGTTCAAGCTCACCAGCTGTTCCTTGGAAACCCTATACAGGGTTGATATGGGTTGGAATTGACTGGATGGCACCTAACACGACAACATTTACATATAGCATATATAGACTATGCTTTCATGGATCATTCTTATCGTTCATTACTAGAGAAGTTTCTCTGATGCTGTTGTTGTTGATGATGTTAAGACCCATTCAGACGGTTGTGACTCATAGCCACCCTGTATAGGGTTTCCAAGGAGCAGCTGGTGGCTTTGAACTGACAGCCTTTACCTTAGCTTATCTTACAGTGCCATGACAGGATTTCTCTGATCATGTAGAGCACCAAAAACCACAAGGAGGAAGTGCAGCATTCTCTCCCGAGTGTTAAGTCTGCTGGTGTTGCTTCCTTGTAACTGCCACTTCCCATTGATGATCGTTCTCTTCTCACTGTGGTAGAGTAAGACGGAGAGGATCCAGCCGGATTGTTTTTCTTTTAACTTCATTTGAAAATAGATGTCAGTACTGAACATTGAGTCATCTCATTTTTACTTCATAGAGTTTTCTTTTCTGTTGTGTTCAAAATCTCTTTTTCAGAAGTATGGTAAAAGGTCAGTAGACAACTGTCTGACTACATTTGATTTCCCTGTTTTGAGGTTAGGATGCCAGACAAGTTTAGGCTTCTGATACAGGACACGTCATTTCACTATTTCACTTATTTGCCTTTTGAGCAACGGTCTCCAATTCTCTCTATAGTGTGAGTAGCTGCCTTTTAAGAGTTAAAAGAAAATCCATTTATATAAAGTCATTTTAAGAGATCTGTATTTGTGTCCATTCCAAAGAGAGGAGATCCAACGGAACGTGGAAATCACCGGACAGTATCTTTGATATTCCATGCAAGTAAAGTTTTACTTTACTTGAAGAATACAGAAATAGCTACAAGCATACATTGACAGAGAACTTCCAGAGATTCAAGCCGGATTCAGAAGAGGCCGTGGAACGAGGGATATCATTGC
>NW_006408604.1:12908046-12917386 GCF_000296735.1 Chrysochloris asiatica
GAAGACCCCCAGCAAGATGGATTGGCAAAGTGGCAGCATCAATGGACTCAAGAATGGCAACAATTGTGAGGTTGGCCCAGGATCGGCCAATGTTTCGTTCTGTTGTGCATACGCTTGCTATGAGTCGGTACTGACTTGATGGCACCTAACAACAACTCTATTTTTTTAAATTGTCATCAGATTTTTGGGACTTTTTTACGCTCTTTTGTTCAGTGTCATTCATGGTTATTTCTTTTACTTTTTGTTTCTTTGGTAAAGAAACCCATTTTAAATTAGCATTTTTAGTCCAACAGGCTAATTTTTCCCCTCATATTCTACCATTCTCTATATTACGTTTTATTTCTTAGTGTTTCTTAACCTCACCTTCAAGTTTAGGTTTATGAGATGTTTTTCATACCTGCTCTAGGAAGCATGGAGTCCTGGTAGGATAAACTGTAGGATAAGCATTGGACTGCTGGTTCAAACCCACCAGCTGCTTCTCAGAAACCATATACAGGGTCACTATGTGTCAGGAATGCTTCAACTGTACTTGACAACAACAGCAACAATGTTGATTATATATACGAGAATATTTTAGTTCTTGAATTAAACAAAAATTCTTTTTATGTCAACTTAGACAGAGTTGACACTGGGTATAGTAATATGAGGCCAAGATTTTTCATACTTAACCTTGTAACTTGAGCCTTCTTGACAATCTTAGAAGCAGCATTATCGTATGAATAATCTAAAAAATCCCCACCATTCTGGTTCTAAAATAAAAAGTTTATACTCTTCTTTTTGGTTAAAGATAGAAAACTGTAAGAAAAAAGCAAAGTGAGCTCTACCATTTCTAGTTGTTCTAGTTAATTGTGTAAACAGTGGCAAAGAAACCCTCCTATTCTTTATCTCTTTGTAAAAGGAGCCCTGGTAGAGCAATAGATTATGGGCTGGGTTGCTAACTGCAAAGTCAGCAGTTTGAATCTACTAGCCACTCCAACAGAGAAATATAAGGTTTTCTTCCCTCTTAAATACTTACAGCCTCAGAAACCCTATACAAGGTTACCATGAGTCGGAACCAACTAAACAGCACACGGCCACCTCCACCTATTGAAAACGTCAGTTTGTAGAAAGACGCTGCCATTTTGTTTGAATCACTAACAAATCAATAGTTAACTTTATAGGAAATATACAGGTACAACCAGTTACTTCCTTGACTCCTAGTATACATTTAACTCCCCAGCTCCCCCTAGGATTACATTCCTTAGAAAAGCAATTTCTAATTGGGAAAAAAAAAATGATTGTTGTTATCAGGGTCCTCCTGTCAGTTCTGACTCATAGTGACCACACGCACAACAGAATGAAACACTGCCCAGTCCAGCACCATGCTCACAATTGTTTCTATATTTTAGCCCTTTGTTGCAGCCACTGTGTTAATCTATCTCGGTGAGGGTCTTCCTCTTTTTTTTTTTTTTTTAACGGACCATCACGGTAACAAACAAGAAGCCCCTTTCCAAGGAAGGGGCCCCCCAAGGAAAAAGGCCAAAACAAAAGAAAAAAAAGCCCCCCAATCCTGCTTCTAAGAACCATTTTGGCTCTATGTCTTCCCAGACAGATTCGTTCCAACTTCTAGTGCCCATGATATATTCATTCAATATTCTTTGCCAACACCATCTTTCATATGCATCTGTGATTCTTCAATCTTCCTTATTCATTGTTCAGCTTTCCCATGCATATGAGGCATATGAAAATACCATGGTTTGGGTCAGGTGCACTTGCATCCTCAAAGTGACATCTTTGATTCTGAACATTGTAAAGAGGTCTTTTGCTACTTATTCACTCTATGCAAAGAAATGAGTCCCTTTTAAACATACATAACAGAAACCATCACCCAATCACTCTGAGGTCTTGACCACAGTCTTATTTCAACGTGTATGTAAGCGCCCAGCCATGAGTACTGACCACTGAAAATACTCTTCACTACTCTGATACCTTTGATCACTGAGTCATGAGACTCCCCTGGGAAGAGGCTCATGAAATTACCAAAGTACCTAAGTGTTCTTCTGAATTCCAAATGTTCTCTTTTGCTTAAGATAAACTAGTGATTGTTTCTGCAAACTAGTAACCTTTTACAACCAAGGTTCTAGAAAAATTAACCCTTCTCTGAACTACCCAGCCTCCAGATTTCAGTTGTCAAAGTCAAAAATGTAGCTTTAACAAAGATGAACCCCATGTTCTCTTTTTCAGGTGTTTGTAAGTTTTCATATGCATGATACAACATTATCAGACCTGTGATGGGACTGGGGAAGGCACATTGCATTATATCCTATCAGCTATCTTTATTTACTTATTTTTGCTACCAATGTATCATAGTTACAATTTAATTGGATAATTGACTAAACTGGTGGGAATTTGAGAATCTGGAAAACAAGGATCTGTTCAGTGGTTTCTTGACATCATTAGTATCAGAGGTCTGAAGACCAGGGGCTCCTGACTCCCAGTTAGGCTCTTTCCAGTACAATACAGTTCTTTGCTGTGGAGGCCTTTTTATACACTGTATGGCTTCAGTTGAAACTTGAGAGGACACTTGTGCATTCTGTGAAGAGTTCTGGTTTACTCAGAGGAAACCAAGTGGTTAAACAGGACACAATGAATATATGAACTGAAACTTCATGGTTAGAATTTTACATGAAAGAAGAGCACAGATCCATATTTCCTGATTTCTTCCTCTTGATTTGCTATAAGAATCCACTTTCTCATGGGAACCCAAAGCTTTGCATATAGAGCCATCAGTAGCACCATGTTGCTATGTTGTCATGGAGATCACTCTGGTAACACACAAATCTACCACCAGCCCAGACATACAAGTATCTCATTCCGAATCCCAGAAGAATTGCTCTAGACCAACTCCCACCCAGCTTAAAGTTCATCTCTGTTGGGATTTAGCTCTAAATTGTTTTAAATTTTACTTTTAAACATTATTAAAAGTATGACTATTCAGATAAAGAGACAGACGCAGAAAAGGTGTCTATCTTAAGACAAGCAAGTTAACATATAGTGGTTTCTCCATCAAATGAGGGTTATGGCTCAGTTACTGTATTACTTCACAAAGAACCGAAAGTACAATGTGGAAGAAGGGATACCGTTGGAATGAACACCTAACACTTATTGATCACTCGCCACCAACTTTACATGCTATCTGCTTCATTGCTGACAGCTATGACAAGTTGAAGCATTGCTTGTGTTGACTGATCCTTATAAAGTCTCTACATTTTCAGGAGCAGAGCTTGATGTGTGTCAGGCCAATGGCAATACAGTCAGAATCTGTCTCTTGTGGAAGGGGGCAAATAGACTTGATGTTGGTCATCAGTTAAAGCATGTCAGAATCACTCTGGGTTTTATGTAAGCGCCCAAGATCATTCATGAGCGCGTAATATTGCCTTCACGCCTCTTTATTCACAGGCATCAAGGACCTACATTCTGCATAGGTCCTTGATACCCTAGAAAGTGGTCTGTTTTCATTTCTCCTAAATCTTAGGGTGACAGGAGGATAGTGTGAAGTGCACAGGAAAAGGGCTATGAAAAGCAAATCTATCATCAAGTTGACATAGGCGAGGATATTACCCTCCCTGCTAGGAATTCCCAGAGTTCTGACAGGAACATAACACCACACTTATGTTCAAACCCTCGAGATTCAGGATGGGACATAAAGCTCTCTGGTTCCCTTTCAGATGGAAAGAGGCAAAAGCAGGATCCAACAAGTGTGAACAAAGGAAGCAGGGCTTCCTTTCTCTGCATATCTAGCATTTAACTTGGGCTACTGCCTCAGTCTACTGGGGTCTCCATGGTGCAGGGAAACTGCTAAACACATGGGAAATCAATGTCAACTCCCAATCTCTAGGTCCAGTGAGCATGTTCCTTACCACTTGCTGTTTGCTGACAACCAGCACCCCTGTCTAAATAAGATGAGACATTAAAAAGAAGCTCACTAATTAGCAACTTCCTTTCTTTCTAATTTGAAAGGAAATGATCTTGAATTTCATCTACCTGTCAGTCATCTTGTTCCCTTTAGCACCTCTTCAGCTTCTGCAGTGCCTCTATTACTGTGATCCTTCTCTTCAGGTCATCTCCCTGCCCAAGAGCAGGAATGAGATTCAGGAAAGTGCACATCAGTTCTTAAGACAGCTCTTATTCTACACCTCCCTCCTTCTCACTCACTCACTCACTCACTCACAGCTCTTATTCTACACCTCCCTCCTTCTCACTCACTCACTCACTCACTCACTCACTCACTCACTCACTCACTCACCTAACTAACTAACTAACTAACTAACTAACTAACTAACTAACTAACTAACTCTTTTCCACTTCCCCCTACTTCCTCACCAGAAGATCAAAGGGCCACATGAAAGTGTAGGGTTCATCTGTCATTTGATAGAATTCCCACAGTACTTTCTATTTTATGTGCCTTAAACTCAAATGAGGAGTCCTAGTGTGGTGCTGCAGGTTAATGCACTGGACTACAAGGTTAGTTTGAACCAGAAGGTCAGTGGTTCTAGCTCATCAGCTGCTCCTCGGAAACCCTATGAGTCATTATGAGTCAATACAGACTAGATGGCACCCAACAACAAGAAGAAGCTCAAATTGGAAATACAGAGAAATAAAAAAGAAGAATTTTTTTTTTTTTTTTTTAAGACCCATTGCTGTAAAAGGCAGTGAGAGTTTAAATTTCTCTATAGGATAAATGACACTATTTCTCCCCTTACTATGAACTTGAAAAGATACCTATGTGATGTTTGGTTACATATGCCAAAGAATGCCTTTGTACTACATCTCCTATAATTTAGTTGTTGTGCGTTACCATTACATTGGCTCCAACCCATAGAGACCTTATGTAATGACCATAATGAAATGTTCTAACTTTGTTGTTAAGTGCCATCCAGTCGGTTCCGACTCATAAGGACCCTGTATAGGGTTTCCGAGGAGTGGCTGGTGAGTTTGAACTGTCAACCTGACAGAGTTCAACGAACCTTGCAGTTCAACTGACCCTGCAGTCCAGTGCTTATTCTTCAGTACCACACCAGGATTTCAATTGCTCTAAAGGAGCTCTGGTAGCGTAGTGGTTATGAATCGGGCTACGAACCTTAAGGTCAGCGGTTCGAAACTACCAGCCGCTCCGCGGGAGAAAGATGAGGCTTTCTACTCCCGTAAGGATTTACACCCTCGGAAACCCTGTACAGGGTCGCTATGGGTCGGAACCGACTCGACGGCACTTAACAACAACAACAACTGGGAATGATCAGAAATGTATTTTCTCTCCAGTTTTCTGCTGGATGCTATCTGTGTTTAAAATATAAATGTTAAAAATGGCATTTTGATGTTTATTGAAAAAGTTTTGAAACTATACATATTCTTTGGGGGGTAAAAAGAGATTAAAATGGGAATGAGAAGGAGAAATTATTCCAGAGCTATGTATGCTACAGCCAAATAAGTGAAAAATCATGAAAGTTTGAGCTTAATAAATAGAGTATACACTAAAAGCTTACTAATACAGAGGGAAGTTAATATAATTAAATATACAGTTAAAAACAACTGTATATTCTGTGGTAAATCATAACACATTCTTGCGAGCTTTACATATTTTACTTCCTATAATTACCATTCTAAGAATGTGGTGGCTCCATACGATAAGCACTGGACTGTGAACTACAAGGTCTGCAGTTTGAGCCCACCACCAGCTCCGCAGGAAAAAGATGAAGCTTTCTGCTCAGCCAAAAGATTTAAAGCCTCAGAAACCCTATACAGGTCGCTATGAGTCAGAACCAACTCAATGACACAGAACAACAATTACCATTCTACTGAGCATTGTTGTTTTTGTATGCCATCAAGAGGGTTTGAACTGCCAACCTTGTGGTTAGCTGTCCAGTGCTTATCTTCTAGTGCCACACTAGAACAGCTCAATAAACAGTGGTTTCATTCACGCTTGCTTTCTTAAACTGACCTTCTACTTTGGTTATCTTCGAATCCCTAGTGCCAAGTATAGGTTCATCAATCAATGCTTATAGAATAAAACAAGATTTTAATTTCCTCCAGAACATGCTCAGGCAGCCAAAAATGATATTTCCAAGGAATTTCACAAGAAAAAGAATGTAGTCAGACACTTGTCACTTTCCTTGCCCATTGTGAACACAATCAGCAGAATTTTGTTCTAATATGCATAGTATGGAGTCCTGGTGTGGCACCTTAGGACACTCAACCTTAAGGTCGGTTTGAACCACAAGGTTGGCAGTTCAAACTCACCAGCTGCTTCTTGAAAATCCTACACATGGTCGCTATGGGTCGGAGTGGACTTGATGGCACTTAACAACTATGACATGCATAGAGCTGGCCAATGGGGTTCTAAACCACGCTGTCCTTAGAATGAACTAGAAGAACAGACTCTCTTCCAAGGTGAAGAGTAAGGTCATGTTTGCTCAGTTTATTACTCAGTTTATTTTCTACAGTTGGCTGTCAGCTTTTTGTCATTACAAAAGCATACACATTATGAGATTAATTCGTTTCTTTCTAGGGACCTGGAATGGCTTTGACTTCACTTCTAAGTACTGAGGTCAGTTTAATTACCAGTACCATTAATGGTATTCATTGAAGAGAGAAAAAAGCACAGACAAACAGACCTGAGTTCAAATTCTGACTCAATCAACAACTAGTTCTGTGGTCTTGAGGCAAGTTACTTAACATTTCTAAGCCCTAGTTTCTGTACCTATAAAAGCAATGATAATATCACCTACACCTCTCAGACTTGTTAGGAGAAAAAAAAACAAAAAAAAAAACAGTGGCATAATCTATGAAAGTACTGATAACACACAGTACACACCTAATACATGTCAGCTGTTTTGATCCATCTCTTGGGCTATCTCTATTTGCAGTGTGACTATGTATACGACATTTAATTTCTCTGGCACCTTGGTCTTCTCAACTCAAATATGGGCACTTACAGATTGTCTTAAGGCAAAATTAGTAATGTTGTTCTTGTGAAGTGCCATGGAGTAGGTTTGAAATCAGGGTTTCCAAGGAGCAGCTGGTAGGCTTGAACTGCCAACCTTTTGGCTAGCAGTCCAGTGCTTAAACAGCACCACTCTGGACTCCCAAATGACTAGCAGTCCTTTGTTAATATAAAGTGAAAATGAGAGGACAAAAAATGGAGGGTCATAAAATTATACATCAGCACATGATAAAACCTAATCAGCAAGACCAGTTCACATTGTGGCCTCAATCCTTAAAGCCCTTTTGGACCAGACTGACTATGACAGGAAGGAGCTTTGGTAGCGTAGTGGTTATGAATTGGACTGTGAACTGCAATGTCAGCAGTTCGAAACTACCAGCTGTTCCGCGGCAGAAAGATGAGGCTTTCTGCTCCCGTAAAGATTTACAGCCTCGGAAACCTTGTACAGGGTCACTATGAGTGGGAACCAACTCCACGGCACACAGCCACCACCATCATATATCTACAAGAACAACTGGGAGAAGGGAAATGAAAGCTCGGAGACAAATTCTCTTAAGGAAGCTGCCATGTTCAATCTTCCATAATCCCAGATATTTACAAGTGAGCATTCACTCTGAAATCCCTAAAATCAAATTGTTACAGTTGACATATCTTGTAAGCATCAATTTTTCTGGTTTACAGAAGATATGCTAATTAAAAATATCTAACTTTTGATGGAAGTTTCTTTATCGATAAACTAATAGTATTTCTTCTTCACGCTTTAGAAAACATCCTATAAACAAATGCAATAGGCAGAGAGGCTTCTGAAAACTGATTGTACAATGCTAAAGGTGGACAGAAATTATCTAAGGCCACAGAGATTGAGTTCCCTCAATTTTACAGACGAGCAACTGAAGCTCATGGAGGTTAAATAATTTGCTACTGAGTGAAAGCCAATATTGAACCCTGATCTTTTGACCCCAAGCCCAAGATTCTTTCTGCTACACAAAGTGCTGCTCTAAACGTCACACTTGGTGTGTTTTCTCCCATAGAGCCCAACCATGCTTCAGACATTAAAAAAAAAAAAACTCTCAATAAATATTTGACAGATTGATCTTCAAATTCTACATTTCTGTCTCAATCTAATATTATGTTTCAATCACCAAAGATTCCACCAGGGGCTAAATAACAAATATAATTTGGCAAAGACTTTATAACAAAGTTTGTCTCTTCTTTAAGCTCATCAAAGTGTTTTTGAAATCATAATCTAATTTCCTCTCAATAATGTGAAGAAGGTATTACTGTACCCGAGACAGATGCCAAGATGTTGGGTGACTTTATCATGTTTATTCTAGTCATTGTACAGAGATGGAGTAAGCACTTGAACGCAGACGTCTGGTCCGAAAACCTCTGCCTTTCCTACTTCATTAGCCTAAGCAAAACAGTGGACAGGGGGTGTAAAAAAAAATTCACGGAAAAATGGAATTACCTTTTAATTCCATGAACTTTTTGAAGCCCCCTTGTGTGATTATTACACATTAATATTGGTTAGAGAAGACTTGGTGTGGCGCTATGGGTTAATGCACTAGACTGCAAAGTCGGTTTGAATCGCAAGGTTGGTGGTTCAAGCTCACCAGTTGCTCCTCAGATCCCTATAAAGGGTCACTCTACGTCGGAACTGACTGACAAGCAAGAGCAGATACTCCGATTTTGGAGTCCTGGGGGTGGCGCTGTGGGTTAATGTGCTAGACTGCAGAGTCAGTTTGAACCACAAGGTCGGTGGTTCAAGCTCACCAGCTGCTCCTTGGAAATCCTATATTGTGTCACTATGGGTTGGAACCGAGTTGATGGCACTTAACAATAACAACCACAAACAACAATGTTGGTTAGTCTCAAATGCTACCACAAAGAATACTGCTATCATTCTTCCCCTTTAATTCATAAGGCATCTTCATAGCAACGTTCAAAAACATTCAGGCTGACAGAACACAGAAAATGCCATGTTCAGGTACAACAACATCTTCTGCCCAACAAAGCAGACTTCAGACCCAGCTCCCTAGACTAGAGTAGCGCTTGCAGTTACTGACTACAAGATTTTAAAGGCCAGCCTGAGGAAATAGCTGCATTTTTCCTCCATTGCCAAAGACACCTTCAATCACAGCTTTGTGTCAAAGGGGGAAAGAAAGAGGTCATTTTTGTGAGTCTTGGAAGCATGAGGCTGCAACAAAACCTATAAGGCTTCCATGTAGGTCAAAGATGGATAAAATCAGAAAGAAAGGCAGCAAGAAACAAGCTCCCAACCTCCTTGCTGGCTGCTTCTGAAAGCTGTTAAAGTTAGAGATGGTGGCAGCTAATGGCGGGGGTGGGAGGAAGGGAGAAAGA
>NW_006408604.1:12917486-12928290 GCF_000296735.1 Chrysochloris asiatica
ATCCAGCATACAGAAACCTGTCAGGATGGGATTTATTTTTGTTCTGTGAGGAAGTATAATAGGGCATTGCCTGCACTCTCAATAGCTGTTTTGAAGTGAACCCGGCTGGTATGTCTTTAATTTGTCATTTCATTATGAAACTGTTTCCCTTCCAAGAAGCCTTCAAGTCAGGAAGCTCTGTCTGCCCACACAGGAAATTCCTTTGCTTCAACTTCCCCAAAAAGGAAATTTCCCTCCGAATTGAGCTCAGCATATGCCTTTGAGCAGAGCTGTTTCAAGCTACTTTGGCAGCTGAGTCCTGAAAACACCCCTGGCTTTCTGCTGCTTGCTGGGATGTAGGGATACACAGTTCAGCTTTCACTGGGGAGGTGGGAACCCCACCAAAACAGGCCCTCGTCCTCCTCTTCCTTCCTCCTCTTCATTTTCCTTTATCCTTGCTCTCCCCTCAAGTACTGAGTAACACCACAAGTTTTAACTCCCCAGAAGGAGCTCAGTGTCTGAAGGTTTCATCAAGAAATGTGCATATCCACACACACACACATATATATATATCACACACCCACAAATATGCACTCCTCAGTTATCACACACACATGGCACTTCTACACGAAGCACATACTCATTTCCCCCCTCGGTTTCACACATGAACTTGAGGTTGCTGATAGAAAGCCTGCAGTCTTTCAAATGAAGAGGGAGCCAGAACACAGAATAGCAAACTATAGTTCCTAAACCCAATGGCATCATGGGATCTGGTGTCAACAAGTGTGGTAACTCATGGTGGAAGCCCCCCAGGCCCCATCTGCCTCATCCTCCCATACTTTTTAGATTACATAAATACTAACAACAATTTTTTTTTTTTTGTAAAATCTTTCTATTTTGAATTACAGCAGTATTAGTTCCAATGTTATTGGCAACTGATCGGAAGTCTTTTTTTGATTTTTCTTTCTTTTCCTTAGTTACTACTTCATCGTCAAAAGAAAATTGTTGATCTAGATTCATAAGCACTACTTACCATAGTCTTGGAGCTAAAACACCAAAATCGGTGACTACATAAACACCAAGATGCTCTGGTGGCATAGCAGTTACCAATCAGGCTGCTAACCTCAAGGTTAGCAGTTCGAAACTAACAGCTGTTCTGTGGGAGGAAGATGAGACTGTCTAGTCCCATAAAGATTTACAGCCTCCGAAACCCTATCCTGGGTTGCTATGAGTCAAAACCGACTCCAGGACACACACAACCACCATCACCACCACCACCACCACCATGTGAACACCGACAGCAACAACAGCAGCAGTGTGTACTTGTAGTGAGTGCAGATGAAACCACGTGATTCAGATTATCATTGTAATTGGGTAATAATGACAGCTCTGACCAGACTGTATAAGAAGGCTCAAATAGTAAATCAATATAGAATTTTACCCTTATGGATATACTGATACACATAAGTTGGACTTTTTACAAAAAGAGGTTTTTTTGGGAGTATTTTTCTTTAAAAAAAAAAAAAGGAACACATTTCTGCTGAAACACTATGCAAAAATGTTATAGACAGTCATTTTGGTGTCACCCCTGACAGCGTCACCCAGTGAGGTCCTCAGCCTTGTACCCTCCACCCTCCTAGTGATGCTGCTTCCTAAAACACAGGTATTGCCAAATGTCCTCTCACCTAGGGTTGTTGTTGTTAAGTGCCGTCAAGTTGGCTCCTACTCACAGCGACTCTGTATAGGGTTTCCAAGGCTTTAAATCTTATCTAGGGTGGTAGGGGTTTTTCACATAAACTTTCCCAGTGAGGATTTTAAGTAAGAGACGGAGGGGGGAAATATCTCAAACCACAAGCTTATAAAGATTAATCTCTCCAACATAAAGTGAATGACTAGGTGGGTGAGAGCCAAGAGCATCTGTGCCGAAGTGAAAAATAATATACAGTATTTATGAAGCTTCTTAGCAAGGGGAAATTAGTAGGAAACTGCCAGACTTGGTTACATTTTAGATTTTCATCTCAGATCACTTCATTAAAAAAAAAAGTTGTAGAAAGGAAACAATACAGAGTTCTAAAGCACAAAAAGAGAGTGTGATCTTGAACTTGAAACTGTCCATAATGTCAAGCAATGGGACAAAGACAGACACAGATGAGGACCTACAGATGGCCCTGGATTTTCACCCAACAATTATATTTGCACTAGAATGGTAGGGTGATAGTATCCGCTCTTACTACACTATTCATGTGACAGGTCCTGAAAGAGATATTATTTACCAGGAAACAGTGATATTTAAGAGACCAGACTGAATCCTAGTGCTCAATGAAATCT
Source organism: Chrysochloris asiatica (assembly GCF_000296735.1). NCBI lineage: Eukaryota > Metazoa > Chordata > Mammalia > Afrosoricida > Chrysochloridae > Chrysochloris > Chrysochloris asiatica. Next base: position 12,919,794 of record NW_006408604.1, read on the forward strand.
GAATAAATTAATCCTGAGGTTTTGGATTGTGGTAGATGTTTTCTGTGGGGTGGCTTTAAAATTTTTATTTTGTGGGCTATTTTATTTTTCTAAAATTTATGAGGTTTTAGCCACAGTTGGATCTCAAAGGGGATCCAATGCTATTTTGTATGTTCTTAGGCAGAATAGTTCAGGGAAAAGGTCTTTGGAGGGAAGATGTGGATTGGAAAGATTCTGACAGATAAGCTCTACTACCAACTCTAGGACTCTGGCCAAGTTTCTTCACCTCCTTTTGCCTGACTTTTCATAAGTAAAGACAGAATCGTAATATTCAGTTCACCGGACTATTTTGAGTATAAAAGGATACAATGTATATAATATAAAAACTGCTTACTGTAGCACTCAATAGATGGAAGCTAGTATTAATATGCAGCTATGCAATTCTTTCTCTCAAACTCCTCACACTCCCCTCAATGCACATGAAAGACACCCCATCTCTGGCTAGCTTCTTAAAAATTTCCCAAGGGTCAAGATTTTTCTAACCATTTTAACTTCCAGATTTAGATGAACGAGTCCTCTTATACCTCCTGCATGGTCTTGACATTATGGTTAACAATTTAGTCACCCAAGGGGCAGCTACATTTTGTTAAGCAAGTTTGAAAGGTTTCAAAGTTCAGATCTACACAACACTCCCAGACTGACTACTCCTCTCAAGCAAATGTAGATGGCTTGTTCATTCTCAAGTTGGCAGTGTCTTAGAGGTCTCCAGCACTGTTCTAACAAGACTGATGGTAGTGACTCTTGAGACCTACAGATGCACACAGTAAGCACAGCTAATTGCTCATCTTAGCCTCAGAAGTGCAGCTTCACAGTGTTTTGTCTAAATCAAGGAGCACAGATTTTCCATCTAGTCTGATGTCTGTCTCCAACGCGAGAAAGTCAGCTCTAAGCAAACTCATGGAACTTTTATTTCCAACTCTATGATCTCCCCCTGGCCCTCCATTCTGGCCAACATCTTTCCATTTCAAAAGATTCAATCAACTAATTTTCAGTAAAATATCAGAGACTTAAAGTATTGATTACTTCTATCCATGCTATTTACTTTTATAAGTGGAGTTTGGTGGAAACAATGCCTGAAACCAAAAGGAATTGTGGAATTTTAGGCATTGTGGTAGTGCATCTTGGGAGCTATTCAAGTTCAGGTCACTCTTTTAATGATGACAACTGGGTGACCACATGCCCTGCCAAAGTTTAACACTGGCACTGTTTGCAGACCACCGTAAGTCCTCTGTCCTGGGGCTCAAAGTAGTACTTGTTGTGAAGTGCGGTCGAGTTGAGTCGTTTCTGACCCACAGCGACCCTGTGTAGGGTTTCCAAGGAGCAGCTGGTGAGCTTCAACCGCTGACCTTGCAGTTCAAACTGACTTTGCAGTCTGGTGCATTAACCCACAGCGCCACGCCAGGACTCCCAAAGTAGTACTAGCTGGACAATAAAACTTGAGAACCTCAATACTCCTTCTGCAAAGAAGTACCAGACATAAGATTGCTACGCAGCTGGATATACAATGTCAATGCAACAATACCCAATTGTATTTCTTCAATGTTTTTTCCCCCTGGATCACTTTGGGTGGTAGGAATCCTCAAAGAAGCTTTGTGAAGCAGACATTCGGAGTAATAGCTACGAGACAATCCAAACCAAAGTACACTCTGGCGCTTGTTGTCTCGCTCCTCCTTTCTCTCTTTCACACACATCTGCACAGCCATGTGGATTCATCTGGAGAAAAATTTGCCTACAATTCAAAACAAATTGCTGAGATAAAAATATATTTGATAAAAACATATTTTACATCTTCTTGAGTTTTTAAGGGTCTCTTGGCACTTGATCAGGAAATTCTAGTATAATTTTCAAAGACATTTTGAACTCAAGAGTTTCAAGTGAGGACAATCTCTCAGCGGAGTGCTACTTTTGTGGTCCTAAAATCCCTTTAAATGAAACTACAAGTCTCTGGGTGAATATTCGAATCTTGCCAAGTTTTAAGGTCAGCAAGAGCTACACAGAAATCTTGACAAGAGTTGTAAATAGGAGAACAAAAACTCTTTGTCCAGGAAGGGGATTCTGTGAGGAAACTTCAGTACCACTTCACAGGAGAAGTGGGAAATCTAAGTGTAGGAGGTCAGTGCCACAAGAACAACTGTGGAAGAGATGAAAAGGCAAGTGCTCCCGCACTTTGTTCACATCTACCCACACTTCCATCAAGTTGACTCTGACTCACAGTGACCCTAGATAGGGCTTCTGAGACTGTCAAACAGAACGCCTCATCTTTCTCCATCAGAGCAGCTGGTGGGTTTGAATCACTCCCTACACCCAAACCTTGTGGCTAGCAGCCCAATGCCTAGCCCAGAGAGCCTAATGTACCTAAACTAGACTAGCCTTCACATCAGAATAACAGGTTAGGGAACTTGCATTGCCTTAGGGCTTCTTCCTCAAGTAAGGCATATAAGGGGAAAGGAGGAAAAAGTATTTTTTATTTTCTCAAGAAGGTTGGCACAGAATCTTCAAGGAGCTCCTGATGTTGGTGACCCAAGAACTATTTAAGGGGATAAAATAAAACGCTTCATCAGCTTTGTTGAAGAACCAATGCTGCTTCAGGAAACTCTTTTCTCCCAAATCCCATTGCCTTGTCTCACAGCCTGTGACATGGAGTAGAGGAGTCTACTACTGATTTCAAGGCCTCTATTCAGAAATCATTTCTTGGGTGTGAGTTTTCATGCCCAGGGCATGGTATGAGTGTCACCAACTCTGCTGGCTGAGGCGGATGGAAATGTACTTTAAAGTTCAGCATCAAAGCCTTCACTTTAGAAGCTGAAAGCCTTCTTTCTTTTGCCAACTGTGCTTTTTTCCCCCCATAATTAATTAATGCAGTATTAATTGTGCATGTGCTATGGGGCCAGCTGGAAGAGGAGAAGAGTGTGGCCAGTTCGTGCAGATCAGCTGGCTCTGTATAGCCAGAAACCCAATGGATGCCACCTAGGGAGGAAGAAAAGTACAGATTGTACTTTTTGTAGGTTACAGAAAATGCAAACATGCCTCAAATCATGGAGGGCATTCCCATGAATGGTGCAGTTGCTGGACAAGCAGGTTATTAGCAGGAGCTATACCTGTGCGCCATGTAGGTGGGCAAGGGACCAACTCATAGATAACTCTCAGGCCAAAAGGGAGCTATAAGAAAAAGTCTGCGATTTAGCGGCCAGGTCCGGGGAACAAGCATCTGGACAGAATGGATGAGACTGCCTCCGACCAGCAAAACTCAAGCTGGCTTCAGTCCCATTCTATAAGAGCATTAACCAGATCTCAAGCTTGGGCAGCATCAGGAAGCAGCCAACAGAGCCAGGCATTGGATTTCTATACCCCCTTGCAGGAGGGATCCTCAAAAAACAATCACTACTAATGTACAGAACCATTTCCTGCTTCATCAAAATACCACCATCTGCACAAAAAAACTGATGTTGAGCACTGGGAAATCAAGTGAATGATCATGATCCTTAGCATTTATAGATAATGCACCATTGCTAGTATTCTTTGGATTTCTCATCTGGAATTTGTGAACAAAGGCTTGGGAATCGTAAACGCAGACTACTATGCTTTACGGATGAGAAACTACAGCCCTGGGAGACGGAATGAAGGGTTAGAGGTGACTCTGTTAGTGGCTGCATCAGGTCAGAGTTCAGAGGACGAATTGCCAGAAAAAAGTTGTCTAGCACATGGCTCTTCTGGGTAAACTAAGGTACCAGTATGTCAAATAAGTCTTCTGAATGTCACCCTGACAAAAAAAAAGTAATAAGACGTTAAGTGTTTCAATTTGTGAATCCAATTATCTTTCATAAGAATAATCTGGGAAGTGGATCATCTCTTTTGAAAAGATGGCAAACAGTGAACAAAAGGAATTTCTTTCTATTTCACTTCATTTTGTTGCTAACGTTTCAGAATTTATACAAATATCTGAAACTATATTGCAAATAGCAGTTTGTACACAGATTGGATTTGGCAATTTATCTTCCTCGTAATTCAAAAGATAATTCAGGTTCTGTCTCCCATTTAGTTTATTCAAGTATATTTTATCCCTTTTTAAGTCTTGTCAGTTGTTGTTGAGTGCTGTCAAGTGAGTTCCAACTCTAGTAACCCTGTATAAAGTTTCTGAGGAGTGGCTGGTGAGTTTGAACTGCCCACTTTGTAATTCAAACTGATCTTGTGGTCCAGTCTTTATCCCAAAGCACCACCCCAGGACTCCTGCAAATCTTTACAGGAGCAGAAAGCCTCATCTTTCTCCCACAGAGCAGCTGGTAGTTTCGAACTACCAATCTTGAGGTTAGCAGCACGTGCAACACTATCCAAAACAGCCAAAAGGTGGAATTAACCTAAATGTCCATCAACATATGAATGGGTAAACAACATGTAGCATATATATATGAGACCCCTTCAAACTGTGAGTGCAAAATTCTATTATCTTTTAATTCTATTTTTACAAGAACTTTCTGAAGCCCCCCTCATCTACAATGGGAGTCCTAATAGGGAGCTGTAGAATAAGCACTGGACTGCGGTTCAAATCCAACAGCCGCTCTTTGGAAACCCTATACTGGGGTGCTATGAGTTGGAACCAGCTTAATAGCACTTAACAGCAACAGTAACATTCACAATGTCACATTACTCAGTCACAAAGAGAAATGAAGTCCCTATACATGCTAACCATGGGTGAACCGTGAAAACTAGTCACAAAAGGGCAAATACTATATATAAATCTCACTTATATGAAATAAACAGGCAAAAGTAGAGAATGAAGCTTATAAGTGGATACTGGGTAGGGTAGGGGAGGTGATGGGGGAGTCATGGCTTAGGGGGAACTGAGTTTTCAGTCAACTGTGATGTAATAATTTAGAAACAGTGGCAAAAGTTGCATGACATAATGAATGTAATTAATGTCACTGAATTATATGTGTAAAAAAAAATTAGACATGCATTGAATTGTCAAATGTTTTGTCATTTATTTTTTTACCACAACTTTTTTTTTAAGTTTGCCATATTTCTCCTGGAGTCTTGATTGCCAACCGCAGAGTCAGTGGCTCAAAACCACCAGTTGCTCTTCAGAAACCCTACACAGAATCACTATGAGTTGGAACTAATTCGACAGTACTTAACAACAACAACAACGTATTTATACTTTTAAAGCTTCAACGCTCTCCTTGATGAACATCAGTTAATGCCCATACCCTAAGAATATAAACTTCATCCTCAATTGAATTGGTGATAGAGATTGTTCCCTACATAACTCTGTATGAGTAGAGTTTTCCTAGTTCTAGTCATCCCATCTGCATTCACCACACATTTACAACACTTTATCCCTTGAGTGTGTGTGTGTGTGAGCTATGCATTTCTATTACTGGCATCTTAGAGCCCCATTTGAGGGTTATTAGTGTCCATGACTGACAGAAAACACTAATTTGAAAAGAATGGAGTTTAGTCCATCCACCCAAGACAAATCAGTAAATAGTGGGACAGGGTGACTCATTATATTTGAGAATTTACAGTTAGTATATGGCTAGGGTCAAGGATAGTTTAAATCTATCAACTCCTGTTTCACCCTTACACTCAGAAAAGACCAGAAGAAAGAATGCCCAAGCACTCATGCATGGTACATCAACTGAGAATCAAAATCCCTCTATACCATGAGTGAAATCAGTTACCACCCAAAGGTCCCCACGAACATTGACCTCTGGGAAAACATAAGAATGAAGTTGTCAATGTCATTCCAGTCAGAAACTCCAGGAGTCTGAGTTATTGATGGGGTCTCACTCAGGCAAAATGGTGGTGGGGGGGGTGGATTTATTATTTAAGAATGGAAACTTTATCATACTTTTCTGTCTTTAGTTCCATCAATGTTTCATAATAATGAAGAGAAGGTGGGGAGTAACTTAGGAAAGTATAATACAAACCAACATCATATTGAATCTTTACTACAACAGTTCATGGTGGTCCTATGTGCATCAGAGTACAGCTGTGCCCCAAAGAACTGTGATCTTTTGGAAGTACATCACAAAGCCCTTTCTTTCAAGGTGTCTCTGGGTAGAATCATACCTTCAACATTTCGGTTAGTAAGTGAACGTCTGTTCATAAATCTGTCTGTCATAAATCTCTTCGTCTGTCATAAGCATTCAATGTTGGGACTAGAATACAGTTAGGAACAACCAACAGCCAACAGTTTCTCAAGGTAAGTGAGAGTCCAGGGAACTAAAGAGATGATTATGTCATTCTTCCTTACATCACCATGGCCCCAAGATCAGAGTCACTCTGAGACTTTATACTGGAGGAACTGCCCTTAAATGTACCTGGAGCTCACTGCATGCAATGTGAAGGGAAAGAAAAGGTCAATAAACCTCCGTTTTATATATATATATATACACAAATAATTTTAAAGGCATCTTTATATATATAATTTTTTAAAGGCATCTATAAACAGCTGCATTTATTGAAGCTGCTTCCTTATCGGGAAGCATGGAGCTAGGAATTAACAACTGCCTACATCGGAAATTCTTTCAGACAGCACACCCAAAAAGGAAATTTCCCTTCCAAAGTATCCTGGCAATTCTGTTCTGAGCTGGGTTTTTTTTCTCTTCAAGCTGTTTGAAGCTGTTAAGCTCTACTTTACCAGCCAGCCACATGTACCGCTGGTAAAGTAGAAATCCTTCAGATGTTTGAATGTATAGAAGTAAAGGCATCCAAAATAAGGCTTAAAAAGGAGAAGAATATAAAATGCTAATGACTGACCAACTTTGTTAGAAGTAATTATTGCTTCGTCAAGAGACTAAGAATGAGCTCTTCTTCCCCATGTCCTTGCCTCAACTCTGTTGATGATGTCACCTCACGTCACAGGCAGCTGTGTGAAGAGAGGCCATTTTTGGAATAGTGATAATGGCAAAGAATGGAGGGGAAGGGAGAGAGGATTTGATAGGTCTCAGAAACAGGGTGGGGAAAGCTGGAGAAGGAGACTTACAGATTTAGGCAATATTAGTGAAGTAAGAATTTCCAGACTGCAGCATAGATGTGAAGTGGGTATTTATGTATTGAACTAAAAGGCCCTGGGGTGGAGTGTTCCAGAGAAGACCTGAGTTCCCAGAATTCATAAAGAGTGGTTAAAAAATAAAGCTTATTTCTACTGTGACATAAGGAGATGGGTCTCAATACTGTGTAGATAGTCTCAAAACTATGTAATAATATCTAGGCCTTTTCTTCAATGAAACAGACAAATAAGGACATACATGCTTCCCTCGGCCAAAATGTGTTTTGAATATGGGAGAGCCACCTCCTAAATAGGTGACTTGTGAACCCTGAAAACACCAATGGTGAGCTAGCTGGTCACCATGTGCCCCACACTGTGCTAGGTGTTAGACAGAAATTTGCTCTCTGATCCTTACCCTCATCACTAGGTACGATTAGAAATCTAAGAGAGACAAATCTGGAATTCAAGGCCACCCAGGTCATCTGACCCTTTCTATTAGCATGTTTTCTCCTTTGGGAACTCCAAAAAGCAACAGAACCTGGCTCCCAAGAGGACACTTCTGGGGAAGTATGTGAAAATGTGGGTGCTAGGGTGAGCACCGTTCCCAGAACAGGCCTCTGAAACCTTCACAACCATTCTTTTCAGTTGTGGAGATCAACTGAACCTCAACCTTACTTCATGAGAGAGGACAGGGAGGAGGAGCAGAAACAGGTGAGCAAAAACAGAATGAACGCTCCATAGCAAGAAGCTTGAATTCCTGATACCTTCTCTTCCATCTTAATGAGAAGGACAAGTCAACCTGCTGGAGATTCACACAAATCAGTGGGTCTAATGACATCACTGAAGCCATACCTATACCCAGACTCTGTACCCATGTTTGTCCATACCACGGTTGAAGGATGCTACCTTCAGCTCCTACATGAGATTCTACCATTTTGTGTCCTCCCAGAAAAAACAAATGATGACATTAAGTGAAAAGATTGTTGTTGTCAAGGACTTCATTCTTGGATTAACTATTAACACTCACGGACGCAGCAGTCAAGAAAACAAACAACGTATTGCATTGGGCAAATCTGCTGCACAAGACCTTTTTGAAGTGTTGAAAAGCAAAGTTGTCAGCTTGAGGACTAAGATGCGCCTGACCCAAGCCATGGTATTTTCAATAACCTCATATGCATGTGAAAGTTGGACAGTAAATAAGGAAGACCGTAGAAGAATTGATGCTTTTTAAATTTGAGTTATGGTGTTGGAGGAGAATATTGCAAGTGCCGTGGGCTGCCAAAAGAACCAACAGATCTGTGTTGGAAGAAGTGCAGCCAGAGTGATCCTTAGAGGCCAAGATGGCCAAACTTCATCTCTCATACTCTGGACATATTGTCAGAAGGGACCAGTCACCGAAGAAGGATATCATGTTTGGTAAGGTGGAGGGTCAGAGAAAAAGAGGAAGACCCCCAGTGAGATGGATTA
>NW_006408604.1:12928390-12936010 GCF_000296735.1 Chrysochloris asiatica
AGCCAGAGTGATCCTTAGAGGCCAAGATGGCCAAACTTCATCTCTCATACTTTGGACATATTGTCCGAAGGGACCAGTCACCGAAGAAGGATATCATGTTTGGTAAGGTGGAGGGTCAGAGAAAAAGAGGAAGACCCCCAGTGAGATGGATTAGCCAACTGGCAGCATCAATGTGTTCCAACACGGCAACAGCAGTGAGGTTGGGCAGTGTTTCATTCTGCTGTGCATACGGTTGCTATGAGTCAGTGCTCACTCGATGGCACCTAACAAAAACAAACCTAAGCCAGAGTCACTTAACTAATCAAACAGAATTAATAATACCTACCTTCAATGAAATAGTATATATGCACATGGTACTAATACACAAATATGAAATTTTTAACTATGATGATATTTAATTCCCACTTTTGCTTATTTCTTTGGGAACCAAAATAACTTGAAAGCACACAAAATTATTGTCCCTGACAATTAAAAAGAGACACACTGAATCGCTTTTGTCCATCCCCTTCTAATATAGCTTTGCTGATCATGTGACTGTGTCAAACTCAGTCACTCTGCTGAGAATGCAAAATAGCCAAGTGTGTGAGCAGCAAGGTAACATTTCCAAAGAAAGCATTAAATTAAATTATTAAACACATGCAAGCAGGAGTAGTAATGAAAGAATTCTGAAAGATTCACAAAGAAAGGAAATAGAACCGAGGGATGATTTCTGGTGTTTTGACTTGAGAAAATGCTAAACAGTTATCAGCTATTATGACTATTTGTGAACTGACCTGCAACATCACTAACCACTGCCCTAGTAAATATGATGAATGGGCTCTTGGTTCATGTATTTAAAAATCAGTTTATAGGGACTAGTACTGAATTGGACAAATGGAATAATGTCAACTTGTGATTAGATGTGATTAAGTTCAGATGTAACTGGATCAACCAAATGTGAAATGATGATATAAAAAGGTATTTTAAATCAAGACATTTAATTGTTTAAGATCTGTCTAATGAATCTGAAATTTACTGATAACACAGTTTGTGACCACATGTTACACCAAGGGCTGCTGAGACCATCATGGAGTTCCCCTACAAATAAGCAGGCTGGCACCACCTCGTGAAGGGTCTTGGTGCAAATTAGAAAAACTGTTCCCTTCATACTCCATGAATTTAGAGGGACAGTGGCCTTTGGGAAGACAAATTAGAAAAAGTCCCTCCCTCATACCTGGTAAGAAATGGGAAAAAATGGCCCTTGCTCCAGGCAGTGGCTTTTCAGAAGGTATGATCTAGCCCAGTCCCCTTGAGGATCCTGGGTGCTTCAAGTATTCAAGGTATCATGAAAGGCTCAGATTCTCTATAAGACAACACCTTCTTTTTTTTTAATCAATCTGTTATAATTGTTGTGTTTCCGCGCTTCTATAACCTCAAGTTTCAAAAGAAATCAGTATACTTTATGGAATAAAGATTTTATGGAAGAAGAAGCCCTTTCTATCCTCTCAACAGACATAGTCCATACTCCTATTTGCTCTTCGGGTGAATCAGGGCCCTTCCAGGAAATTGCTACAGGACAGGGTTCTGCCCATTTGGGCAGTGTGTGAGTCAGAGCAGGCTGGCACTGGCTGTCTGTCCCCTTCTCCCTGCTCAGCGCCTCCTTTCCTAGGCCAGTGCTGCCCTGCCAGTCTTCCAAGAAGCACCACTTAACACTTTGCTCCATTTATCACTCTGTTTTTTATCACTGGTAAAACAAAAGGAAAAGGTCTCGCTTTCTACTTCTTAATAGCTTGCTAATTTGTCACACTGTGTCCTCAGGTTTGTTTGTTTGCAGAACAAAATCATCAGAAGCTCTTGGTATGAGAATTTTCAATGTCATGTACCCCACCCCTACCTTGTGCCCAGAAGGAGCCTCACCCAGGTGGTGCAGTGGTTAAGCACTTGGCTGGACAGAGAAAGGCAAAGCCGCCTGTTTTTTAAACTATTTAGAGGGCAGTTCTACTCCGTCCTATAGGTTCACTGTGAATTAGAATGGCCTCTAGGATGTATTTTTATTTTAAAAAGAAGGGTTTATCTGGAAATCAAGGAGGATCAATGGGAGAAGTCACTCTGAGGCAGACTAGTCTGGTGAGTGTCTCTTTAAAACAAGCAGCTAAAAAATGCTTTCAACCTAGCAATACCATAAATGTCCTGCTGCCGTCTTGGCTTTCAAATTCTTCCCCGTACTTTCCATGAGCATTCCACTGGGAACTGTCTGGAATCCCAGATTAAAACAGCAATAACCCAATTCCCTGTTAGAATATTTATTTTCTTTTAGGTTTGGAAACCAGCTGGGATGCTTCTTTAAGTGTGGAGCTCAGCGTCAACCATCACTGGGGCTACATGAGATACTTCCCAAGCAGCATGGTGAGCAGTGAGCCCTGGGACACGGGGGAGAGGAGGGTAGCTCAGCCTCATTCGGAAAGCCCCAGTTGAGGGTAAACAGCAAGAGCCTGGGAACCTTCACCTTCAGAGGCTTCATCCCAGATGTCAGAACCAATCCTGTCACCACAGGGCTCATGTAGGTTACCAAGCAGAGGTTATCTAAGGTTAGGCAACAGGTCAATAGGATGTGCTACTTCCCTATATCTGATGATTATCCATCTCCTTCTAATATAGCTGGATCCATCCATCCATTCAAGGAAAATATGCAAAATATTTAACAACAGATAAATATTATTTTATTTGTGACCAGTCAGAACAGATTCCCACCATAAACCACTGCCATGGCCACCATCAGTGATGAATCTATCCATCCATATAGAAAATATTTACTAAACACATACTTACATAGCAGAGTATTAGATAAGAAATTTGACTCTGGAATCAACAGATCTGAGATTGAGTCCTTTTTTTAGCTGTGGGACCTTGGCAAGTTACTTCTTGTTGTTGTTGTTGTTATGTGCCGTGGAGTCGGTTCCGACTCATAGCAATCCTGTACAGGGTTTCCGAGCCTGTAAATCTTTACGGAAGCAGAGAGCCTCATCTTTCTCCCGTGGAACACGTGGTAGTGTTGAACTGCTGACCCTGAGGTTAGCAGCTCGATTTGTAACCATTACGCTACCAGGCAAGTTACATGTTGTTAGGTGCCATCAAGTCGGGTCCGACCCATAGCGACCCTGTATAGGGTTTCCAAGGAGCAGCTGGTGAGCTTGAACCATGGACCAGCAGTTCAAATGGCTTTGTAGTCTGGCACATTTACCCACAGCACCACACCAGAACTCCAGGCAAGTTACTTAGATTCTCTTAAATCCAAAATTCCCTATGCAAGACACCAGTACAAAAAGAATACCTGCCTCATAGGTATTGTTGTGGGAACTAACTAAAATGATCCATATACAAAACTTTACATAGTACTTGGTACAGGGTAACCCCACAATAAATTCATTATTGTGTGGTAGGCACAGAGAAGGGTCTAGTAAAACAAACAATGGTAAAAAGGGACAGACAAGGCTCAGTGAGGAAAATGTCAGGCCAAGAAAAAATTATTGTTACAATGGGAAAAACAACTGTGAGGAGGGAGAACGATGCCTTCGATGAGAATCTTATTATTTTAAAGTTAGGAGAGCTGTTAAAGATCTTGTATGAAAATAAAACTGAGTTTAATGAGTAAACTATCATCAAACAGCCAGTTTCCTGAATGACAGTTCAGTATTTTTACTTGTTGTTTGCTTTACCATGATAATTTCTTACAGAAAAGCTATGTAATAAGATTTTTTTTAAAGTACTATGTACTATGGTTTTTATGTTTTGTTTTGTTTTTAAAGAAACTGTAGTAAAATAGCTTACACATGTAAAGGCATCTAGAGGCAAACCAGGTAAGGCCTCCTTAGAGAAGTCTCAAAATATAGAAATAAAACCTATAACAGAAACATCAACCTGTTAGGGACAGGTGTTCAAAAATCTTTTTTTTTTCTTTCCCTGGTGTGGTGTTGTGGGTTAATGAGCTGGACTGCAAAGTCGGTTTGAACTGCAAGGTTGGCAGTTCAAGCTCATCAACTGCTCTTTGGAAACTCTATACAGGGTTGCGACAGGTCGGAACCGACTTCATGGCACTTAAGAACAACAACAACTAGGATTTAATCTATACAAACAAGGGTTTTTGTCTTGTTTTGCTCATTTCTGTATCCCAGTGTGGCGAGGGAATCTGGAAGAATGTAGCTATTTCCTGGCTGAAGTTCCTTTTCCCTGGTGGTGCAGTGGGTTGAGCAGCAGACTGTAACCACAAGGTCAGTGTAACCATAGGTAAGACTGTCTGCTTCCGTAAAGATTTTCAGTCTCAGAAATCATTTGGAGCAGTTCTACTCCGTCATATAGGGTCGCTATGAGTCGGAATCAACGTAATGGCAGGATTGTGTTTCTTTTTCATTCCACGGCTCCACTCCTGCCTGAACACTGTGGTTTGCAAAGGTCACAATGACAGCTGTGTCTACAGTCATGAAGGACTCTGGAACCTCTGCAGTCCAGGTCATTTCTTTAACAAGGGAGAAGTCAGTAGACTAGGAGCATGAATAGGACTGCCTTAACCACAGCATGTAACAACTTAGTAAATACAGGAATGCATAGATTAACGACCACAATACAGTCTGTGAAACAGGATGCTATGTGATTGTACAGTGTGAGAACACCATACTAGAGCTATATGGTTGGTCTTGTTGCTGCTACTAGAGCTGCTGGCTGAGACCAGAGGAATGGGTAGGCCCAGGGAATGGAAAGAAAGAGATTCAAGTGGGGGCTGGTGCCTACCTGTCTGTCTGCCTGCTGTATACAGAGTCCCAGTGCCCTGCCATCAGAGCCATGTCCTCTGACTCACCTGCATGAATTCTACCGGTGATTCAGTGTTGCAAGTGTCTGGGTTAACGGCCTTTGAGTCAATTCCAACTCATAGCGACCATGTGTAGGGCTTGCGAGAAGTGACTGATGGGTTTGGAACCACCGACCTTTCAGTTAGCAGTGAAGTGCTTATCTTACAGTGCCACATCATTTGTTGTTGTTAAGCACCATCGAGTTGGTTTTGACCCATAGCAAGCCTGTATGGTGAACAGTGAACTCTGGAATGGGAGTAGAGGAGGGTAGCTCAGTCTTGTTTGGAAAACCCTACCTGAGGGCAAACAGCAAGAGGCTGGGAATCTTCACTTTCAGAGGATTCATTCCAGATGTTGGAACAAACCGTGTGGTTCGCAGTCCAGCATCTGATGGATCTGGACTGCTGACTTTGTGGTTCACAGTCCAGTGCTGATCCTACAGCACCACACCAGGAGTCCACACCATTGTTGTTGTTGTTTGATGCCACTGATTCAGTAATGACTCATAATGACCCTAGCACAACAGAAAAAAAACTGCTCAATCCTGGGCCAACCTCACTATTGTTGCCACGCTTGAGCACATTGATGCTGCCACTTTGCCAATCCATCTCACTGGGGGTCTTCCTTTTTTTCTCTGACCCTCCACCTTACCACATATGATATCCTTCTCCAGCGACTGGTCCCTCTTCACAATATGTCCGAAGTATGAGAGATGAAGTTTGGCCATCTTGGCTTCTAAGGAGCACTCTGTCTGCTCTTCTTCCAACACAGATCTTTTGGTTCTTTTGGCAGCCCATGCACTTTCAGTATTCTCCTCCAACACCCTAACTCAAATGCATCAATTCTTCTACAGTCCACTTTACTCACTGTCCAGCTTTCACATGCATGTGAGGTTATTGAAAATACCATGGCTTGGATAGGGCGCAACTTAGTACTCAAGCTGACATCTTTGCTCTTGAACACTTTAAAAAGATCTTGTGCAGCAGATTTGCCTAATGCAATATGGCATTTGATCTCTTGACTGCTGTTTCCATGAGTGTTGATAGTTGATCCACGAAGAATGAAGTCCTTGACAACTTCAGTCTTAGCTCCGTCAAGAATATTGTTTATTGGTCCAGTAGTGAGGATTTTTGTTTTCTTTACATTGAGATGTAATCCATACCAAAGGCTGTGCTTGTTGATCTTCATCTGTAAGTATTTTAAGTCCTCTTCACTTTCAGCAAGCAAGGTTGTATCATTTGCATATCGCAGGTTGTTAATGAGTCTTTCTCCAATCCTGATGCCACGTTTTTCTTCATATAACTCAGCTTCTCAGATTACCTGCTCAGCATACAGGTTGAATAAGTATGGTTAAAACAATATAAGCCTGTTGCACACCTTTCTTAATTTTAAACCATTCAGTGTTCCCATGTTCTGTTCAAACAACTGCCTCTTGTTCATGTACAGATTCCTCATGAGCACAATTAAATGTTCAAGAATACTCATAGTCTGCAATGTTATCCATAGCTTGTCATGATCCACACAATCGAAAACCGTTGTATAGTCAATAAGGCACAGGTAAACATCTTTCTCTGTTTTCAGCCAAGATCCATTGGACATCAGCAATGATATCCCTCGTTCCACATACTCTTCTGAATCTGGCTTGAACCTCAAGTTCTCTGTCAATGTATGCTTGCAGTCATTTCTGTATTATCTTTACTAAAACTTTACTTGCATGGGATATCAAAGAGATTGTCCAATGATGTTCCATATTCCATTGGGTTATCTCTCTACCTCTCTTTGGAATGGGCACAAATATAGATCTTTTCCAATCAGTTGGCCAGATAGTTGTCTTCCAAATTTCTTGGTACAGATGAGTGAGCGTTTCCTGTGCCACCTTTCTTGAAAATTTTCAATTTTTTCCCCATCAATTCCTGGTGCCTTGTTCTTTGCCAATTCCTTCAATGCACCTTGGACTTCTTCCTTCACTGTCACTGGCTCTTGATCATATGCTATCTTGAAACTCTTGATCATCAAGCAGTTCCTTTTGGTACAGTGACTCTGTGTATTCCTTCCATTTTATTTTGATGTTTTCTGCATCATTCAATAATTTGCCCAGAGAATCCTTCAATAACCAGTCGAGGCTTGAATTTTTTCTTCAGTTCTCCCAGCTTGAGAAATGCTGAGCATGTTCTTTCCTTTTGCTTTTCTAACTACAGATCTTTGCATATTTTGTTATAATATTTGACTTTGTCTTCTTGAGCTGACCTTTGAAATTTTCTGTCCATTTCGTGTACTTTTTCATTTCTTCCGTTTTCTCCATGCTGGAGAGCAAGTTTCAGTGTTTCTTTTGATATACATTTTGATCTTTTCCTTCTTTCTTGTTTTCTTAATGACTTTTTGCTGTCTTCATGTATGATATTCTTGATGTCATCCCATAACTCTCTGGTCTTTGGACTTCAGTGTTTAATGTATCAAATCTGTTCTTCAGATGATCTCTAAATTCAGGTGGGATATATTCAAAGTCATATTTTGGCTCTCGTGGATTTGTTTTCATTTTCTTCAGCTTCAGCTTTAGTTTGCATATGAGCAATTAATGGTCTGTTCCACAATCTGTCCCTGGCCTTGTTTTGATTGATGATATAGAGCTTTTCCATCATCTCTTTCTGCAGATGTAGTAAATTTGATTTCTATGTATTCTATCTGGTGAGGTCCATGTGTATAACCTTCTCTTATGCTGTCTAAAGAAGATATTTGAAATGAACAAATCATTGATTTTGCAGAATTCTATCATGCATTCTCCAGCATCATTTCTATC
>NW_006408604.1:12936560-12945132 GCF_000296735.1 Chrysochloris asiatica
GCATTTTAAGTGCCTTCCAACCTGAGGGCCTCATTTTCCAGCACCATATCTGATAGTGTTTCTCTGCTATTCATAAGGTTTTCAGTGACTAAATATTCTGAAGTAGTTCGTCACTCCTTCATCCTAGCTTGTCTTCATATGGAAGCTCATCTGAAACCTGTCCACAGTGGGTGACCCTGCTGGTATTTAAATTCCCCGTGGCATAACTTCCAGAATCACAGCAACTCACAAGCCACCACAGTACTACAAACTGACAGACGAGTGGTCCTCACCATCAGAAGGTGGCTTAGTTGGATACAGACTGGTGAAACTCTCAAGAATATGGTCCTTAGTCGTCCTTCAGGTCTGGACCTGAACTCACACCTGTGGCTCAATTTTCAGCCAAACAACAGACAGACCTATAAAGTATACAATAATACTAGGGATGTGCATACTTCTTCAAATAATCAACTATGTGAGGTCAAAAAGGTAATACTTGCCTAAGGAGAAAGTTCAAAAGGCAGGAAAGGTGTAAAAAGAAGGCATGAAAACAGGAAACACAGGAGGAAGTGGGATGTATTCTTGAGGGAACTAAAATCAAGACATTGAAAGAAAATGTGTATGAACTGTTGAATGGAAAACTGATGTGCTCTGGAAACCTTTATCCAGTTGACAATAAAAAGTTAAAAACAACATTAGTGGGGAAAAATAAACAAAAGGAGAGTTACTTTCCCTTAAAACAAAACAAAACATCTTCTTGGACCACAGACATATATGGTTGGACACTGCCCAAGTGGATGTTAAGTGAGCCATACCTGTCTTGATGGACATGGAGCACTGGACTGGAGGTGGGGGGGGGGCATTCTCATGGCCCCCAGCACCTTACAAAAATCACTTGGGACACACGGGAGAAGGCAACAATGTTCCCCCAATACTTCCTTCCACCACAGTCATCTGGTTCCTAAATGATCCTGAATTTTTAAGTAAAAGAGAAGCTTGAACCCTCCTCCTATTGGTCCCATGTCCAGTAAGCAACCTTGTGGCTTCTGAGGAGAGATGCACAGAAGCAAAAGCACCACGCAACAGAGCTATGGGAAGCATGACTAGGCATTGGTTATGTCATTGAGAATCAACTAAGGGAGGCCCAAGGTGACCTTTCAGTGTTCTCTACAACCTAGACTTGTGCCCTCCGGATAATATTCAAGCCACAGACTCTGGTGTTTTCTTGTGATCAGGGTAGGTCAGGTGACTCATTCTTCCCCCAGCTTCCCCAATCACATTGTATCACCTGGGTTGGGTGGTAGCATAGGGAAAAAAGACAAAAAGGAAAGACAGGTGTTGGCAGCTTTGGAGACCAGTACCAATAGCATACATAGGTGACTTGGTTCTTATGATCTCCCAAGTTGTCAGCTGCAGTTTCAAACCCAGGAGGTGGTGGAAGCAAAGGGTGGAGATAAGAAAGGTGGAAACACTATAAACAAGACGAGAGAGTGGAAGAAAGGAAGGGACAAGAGAAAGGACAATGCAGGCATATAAACGAAGGAGAGAAAGGCAGCCTAGCATGGAAAGACTGAAGAAATGAGTACACAGTCAAAGCTGGAGTGGAGCCTCAACACTCAACAGAGAAAATCAGTAAATGTAGGTCTGACGTAAATATAATTGGAGAGTCCTGGTTTGGCACTGTACGATAAGCATTCCACCATAAGGTCGGTTTGGATGGCAAGGTCAGAAGTTCAAACTCAACAGCCGCTTCTTGAAAACCCATACAGGGTTGCTCTGAGTCGGAACCTACTCGAGGGCATTTAACAACGATAAAATATAATTGGGGAACATACGTCATTATGAATTTAGAAAGGCACGCTTCTCCCCTTCTCCCCTCCCCCAAAATCACCCTGTCTACTGGGAACTTTGGAGTCCTGTTATGGCGCTATGGCCTAATGCCCTGGACTGCAAGGTGGGTTTGAACCGCATAGTCCACGGTTCTGCTCACCAGTAGCTCCTCGGAAAACCTATACACGGTCGCTATGGATCCAAACCGACTCGAAGACACTTAACAACACAGGGAACTTTAGCTGATTCTGACATATACTGCACATTGCCTCGATATATTTTGAAACATATCCTAGCCAGAGATTTAAAAAATACATTATGAAACAAAGAGCAGGAATCTCAAGTTTCTTAAATGACATTTCGAGTAGGCGCAAAAGGTTCTAAAGCAGCTACACAAAACAGCGAAAAACCAACTTCATTCAGAGCTCAGCCCTCTCCGCCTGTAGGCGTACCCCCCCCCCTTACCCCACCCTCACCTAGGAGACTTCAGTCAGTCTGCGGGTCTGTCTGTCCTTTCCTCTTCCCACCTTCCCCAACGCCGAGGCCCAGCCTCGCAATGTGAACACTCACGTAAGGGCGCTGGCAGGCGGATCGAGTCTTCCTCCATCCTGAGCGCTCTAGGCACTGGAACCTGAAGTGGAGTGGAGGAAGTGTAATTCGGCAGTGGACTCTCTGGAGGTGTATATGAAATTCGTTCCTGCTGTTTAAAACAAGGGTAAGAAGAGGGGAGGGGAGAAGACAATGAAACCTTGTAAAGAAGGTATGAAATCAAGACAAGCTGGGCACTAAAGGGAGCTAGGGACACATAGCATATCAGAGCAGTGAGCCTGTTTGCGCCTTCTCTAGAGGCCCTAAGGGAGTTTTTTCTGATCCCTAGCATTTGGGGTTTATAACAGAACTCTAGAAGGTTTTTAAATAGGGCTTTCCTTTGAAGACGGTCAGTAAGAAGGTATGCACCTCTGGGGTCTGTTTAGTGAAGAGGTGAGACAAGGATGGGTGAATGAAAATCTGTGTCCAGGCGAATAGCTTTAAAAAAACTTTATATATATCTATATACACACACACACACACATATATACATATATATGGAGTCCTGGTGTGGTGTTGTGGTAGTAACCACAAGGTTGGTGCCATGAGTCAGAACAGGCACAACAGCACTTAACAATAACACAGGAGTGCTGGTGTGATGCAGCAGGATAATGCCCTGGACCACAGGCACAAGGTCAGTTTGAACCACAAGGCTGACAGTTCAAACCCACCAGCCTCTCCTCAGAAACCCTACACAGGGTCAACTATGAGTTGGCACTGACTCAACAGCACTTAACAAAACATGTATGTATGGAATTCTGGCATGGTGCTGCAGGATAATGTGATGGATCACTAAGTCAGTTTGAATCACAAGATCAGTGGTTCAAATTCACCAGCTGCATTTCGGAAACCCTGTAGAGAGTTGCTATGAGTCGCAACTGACTTGACGGCACTTAACAACGAAAACAAATATGTATGTACATGCTGTGTGCTGTGGAGTAGGTTCCAACTCATAGGCACCCTGTATAGGGTTTTCAAGAGCAGCTAGCGAACTTGAACTGCTGACCTTGAGGCTAGAGAGGTTAATAGTTTAGTGCTTATCCTACATGCAAATTAATGTCACCAATACATTAAATCCAAGTTTTCTCTTCTCTAGCAATATCCTGGCTTCTACTCAAAGTACAATTCTGTACTTAGATCTTATGAGTAGGCTAAATTGGATACGTTGTTACTTAAAAGGTAAGTTATAGTTAATGAATCTATGAATAAAATTTCTCTATTGTCTGCATATCTCGCTATACAAGAACCACTAAAAAGATCCAGTGTTTACTTTTTTCCTTAGCAGTAGAGAATTACCTGCAACATTCACAACTATCTCCTTGTTCCTTCACTCTCCATCTCAGAATCAATTTTTCTTTCTTCCTTAAAGTTTGAGCTTATTCAAAGATCTACTTTTTTAGGGACAAACAAACCAATTGCGGTCAAGTTGATTCTGACTCACGGCAACTGCATGTGTGCAACCACATTTGTCAGAGTAGAACTGTGCTTCATAGGGTTTCCAATGACTATGATCTTTCAGAAGCAAATCTCCAGGCATTTCTTCTGAAGTACCTCAAGGTTGATTTCCATATCTAACTTTAACCATTTGCCCCACCCAGGAACTCCTATATTTAGGGACAGAACTGTTGAACTGAAGATATTACTCACTTTACAAGGAAGACGGTGGTGCTTCTACAGACGCACTGTTTAAATTCAAATATGCAGTGTTTGCTAGATCAATTGAAAGGAACTGGATAGGGTGGGAAGAATAATTGCTAGTTTTACATTTAAACATTAGAAATAATGGCAATGAACCAACTAGTGTATCCAGATAGAACAGCAACGTAGACTTAAATTCCACTGGTTCGATTTGCAGCCTATATGTATATAACATAACTTGTTTGTTTTTGTGGTTCAACTGGGCAAAGAGGGACACACAAAGTCCAAAAATAAGTTAAGAAAGACCAGTAAGATGCCATGATGAAAATAAAAACCAGGAGCAAAGTAAAATCATAGATTAAAATAAAGTGAAAGGAGTGCTTATGTTTTGGAAAGATGCAAAAATCCATTGGCATCAACAAGTCTCTGCTGCAAGAACTATACCCACCCCCTCCACACAAAGGGTAGACAGGGATGGGCAACTTGGACATTGGCTACCCAAAATGGGGGTAGGGATACAAAGGCAAGAAGTGACTGGCTTACAAGCTTTCAAAATGGAACCTAGATCCAGAGGGTGTGGAGGAAGGTAGAGTCTCCAGCCTGTCCAGGAAGGACTGATGAAACGAAATATAGATGGGTCTCTTGTGATACAATGGTGAATAACTGTTATCAGGACTGATTGTGAGGGTTGGAAATCTAAAGATGGACATTTTGTAGCAAAGAGGGGAGTGATTAACTTATCAGTCTAGGAACAGAGGACCTTGGGACCATCATTGGAGAAGAGTGAAGAGCGGAATCCTACCCAGAGAGGCAGTGAGGCCTGGGATGGAGGCAGAGAAGACAACGTCAAGAGATGGTGGGGCTGGGGGCTCGGGATCAGGAGATGGAAAGGGGCTGAGGACTGTGGTGGTGGGGGGGGTGCAGGCTTACAGGGTACACCCCTTGGTTGGGTGAGGATGCATGGACAGGATGATAACTATGCCAATGAAATGATGGATGATGGAATGAATGGAAAGCTGACGTTCTCCCATGTAGACTATCACACAATTCTCAATAAAACATTAAAAAAAGAAAATTAAAAATCCATTGGCATCAAGTTGATTCTGACTCACGGTGTCCTACAGGACAGAGGAGAAGTTCCCCATTGGGTTTCCAAGGCTGTAAGTCTTTACAGAAACAAACTGCCCACATCTTTCTCCATGGAGCCACTAGTGGGTTTGAACTGCAGACCTTTCAGTTAGCAGCAGATCACTCTAACCTAAAAGTGCCTCCGGGGCTCCTTTTAGGAAAGATAACACTCTAACATTTGACATCTCATTATATACAGGCAAAGAAAAGCAAGTGAGGTTCGCTTCAGCACCCATTTCCCCCAACGCCTCCTGGCCTGCCCCCAGCCCAATAACCAGACTAAAGCTTTTTGTTCTGCTCATGGTCTGGAACATTTGGTGCGTGTAGTATGAAGTTTTGATTTTAAATGACTAGATACATATTTTATAATTACTAAATGGAATTGCTATGCTTTCCCTGAGACACCCACTACTAGCAACTAGGGCTTCTGGAATGTTTCTGTTTAAACATTCATCCTAAAGTTTCCATGTGACCTCCTTAATTAAGGGCAGGCACATACATCTGAGCTTTCATTTCTTTATCAGTTAAGATAATTGGTGAAAGGTCACTCAGAAGCAAAACCTTCAACTTTAGTTCGAAAGAACCTTACCAAATATCACACATATGTTATGCGACTCTAATTTAAGGATAAGGAGCTCTGGTAGCGTAGTGTTTATGAATCGGGCTGTGAACCTTAAGGTCAGCAGCTCGAAATTACCAGCCGCTCTGCGGGAGAAAGAGAAGCCACTCTGCTCCCATAAAGATTTACAGCCTCGGAAACCCTGTACAGGGTTATTATGGGTTGGAACCGATTCGATGGCACTTAACAACTACAATTTAAGGATGAGTTACACTTCTTGGTGTTAGGTTTGGGGTCGTTTAGGGTAAAAGAGGCAGAGTCATATAAACACATATATAAAAAACACACATCCTGAGACTATGGCCTTAGTCTCCCTTCAAGCCTTGACCCAAACTCATCTCCAGGGTCAACTTTCAACAACAGACAAATAACAGATATGTTTGAAAGGTGAACAAGAATATCAGGGAGGTACACACTTCTGGTGTGGCACTGTGGGTTAATGTGCCAAACTGCAAAGCCGTTTGAACTGCGAGGTGGGCAGTTCAAATTCACCAGATGCTCCTTGGAAACTCTATACAGGGTCCCTGTGGGTGAGAACCAACTCCACTTAACAATAACAACATTTCTTAGAACAATCAACCAGATAAGATCAAAAGGGCAGCATTTGCCCAGGGATAAAGCTCAGAAGGCAGGAAGGGATGGGAAAGAAGGACAAATGGAAATGGGAAACATGGAGGAAATGGGAAGCATGCTGTTATGTTGTGGGGAGTGCAATCAGTGTCCTGAAACAAAATGGGTATGGATTGTTGAATGGAAAACCAATTTGCTCTGTAAACTTTCACCTAAATCAATAATTTAAACAAAACAAAAACTGTTTCAGGTTTCAGGGTGAGAAAGTCTTTAAACATTTCACACATGTAGTTTGTTTTTCTAGTTTAATGACTTCTCCATACTCTTCATCCTTTGCATAAACCCTCAATCCATCCTAGGTTTAATTATCTTATCTATAGTTAACTTTATCCCCAGAAATAGCTTTCTGTTTGTTAGGGGGTTTTGGTTTGTTTTTTTTTTTTTTGCAGAAGTGAAACAGTTGATGAAAAAAAGTTTACAGAGACAAAAGATCTTCAAGTGACACATAGGCAAGAAAAATAAAGATTGTTTTTGTAATCTGATGACTTTTTATTAAAGCAAGGGAGATATTTAACAAAATTCTCTAAGAAGCCCTAAGAGTAAGAGAACACCTCATCCAACCTCACCAATTCCATCAAGGGCAAGTTGGGCGAACCGCAGCCCTCAACGCGGATTTTACTTTATTTCTTGATAAATTTACTACCATCCAGCTGATGAAAGAGTCAAGCCCTGTATCATCATTATTATTGCCACATGCCTTCATGTCACTGCAGTTTCTTAGAAGCAGCCCCTTGGCATGTTTACACTTTAAGTAGTTCCCTGTCCTTACTGCTACATTACAAGGCCAAAATTCTCCAAGTCATTCTAGAGCCAACTACACTATTTGGTGATGGTGTTGTTGTTAAATATTGCTGGGTCCGGCCCATAGCGACCCTGTATAGCGTTTCCTAGGAGTAGCTGGTAAGCTTGAACTGCCCAACCTTGCAGTTCAAACATCTGTGTTGTCAAGAGCATTACCCACAGTGCCACACCAAGACTCCATTGAAAAAGAAGACTAGAGACTGATTTTGCTGTTAAGTGCTGTCGAGTTGGTTCCGACCCACAGCAACCCTGTATAGAGTTTCCAAGGAGTGGCTGGTGAGTTTGAACCTACAACTTTGTTTGTGGTTCAAACGACTTTGCAGTCCAGCACATTAGCCCATAGCACCACACCAGAATAATGGATCTTAAACTCATCTCATTCCTGATGATGGTATTCTCTCAACCAAACATCAGCACTGGGACACCAAAGGCTTGGGTTGGGAAGCTCTTTTTAGAAATTTTAAAAGAAGACACTTGTCAGTAGCAAAAGATATTACCATAACTCTGAGGTGGAAAGGCCAAACAGTGCTTCTAGTGCCTTGTGTGGAGCCCCTGAATATAGTGCAAATGGGCTGCTAACCACAAGGTCAGAGATTCGGGTTTACCCAGAGGAGCCCCAGAAGAAAGGCACGTCATCTATTTCTCAAGTATCAGTCACTGAAAACCCTATGGAACACAGTTCTACCCTGACACTCACAGGGTTGGTATGTGTCTGAATGAACTCAGTAGCAACTGGGAGAAAAGGGTCTTGAGCAATTTGCCATCATCCATTACACATAACAACCACTTGTCTGTCAGCTTGTTGTACTGTGGTGGCTTGTGAGTTGCTGTGATTCTGGAAGCTACGCCACCAGTATTTTAAATACCAGCAGGTTCACCCACAGTGGACAAGTTTCAGATAAGCTTCCTGATGAAGACAGACTAGGAAGGAGTGACAAACTATATCCGAATATTTAGTCACTGAAAAACTTATGAATAGCAGAGAAACACTGTCAGATATAGTGGTGGAAAATGAGCCCCTCAGGTCAGAAGGCACTCAAAATGTGACTGGGGAAGAGCTGCCTCCTCAAAGTAGAGTTGATTGTGATGATGTGAATTGAGTAAAATCTGTGGGAGTAAAGCTGGCAGAACCTTCATTTGTTGATAAGGTACAAATCAAAATGCATACAAACAGCTGTTGTTGTTGTTAAGTACCGTGGAGTCGATTACAACCCATAGCGATCCTGTATAGGGTTTCCAAGGAGCAGCTGTAAACATCCGTTAATAATCGGAACATGGAATGTAGGAAGTAGCAATCTAGGAAAATTGGAAATGGTCAAAAGTGAAATGGAATGCATCAACATCAATATCTTAGGCATC
>NW_006408604.1:12946127-12965703 GCF_000296735.1 Chrysochloris asiatica
TTCTGTTGTACACAGGGTCGCTATGAGTCGGTACCGACTTGATGGCACCTAACAACAACAATAATTACACATAACCCTGGACTCTGTATCCAGCAGAGCCCTCACGGCAGTCCAGAAAGGATGAATTCATTTCCCAGGAAAGCAAAACTTGCCCCAGGAATTCCATGCTACAGATCTATGTCCTTTTGTTTCTCTTTTTTGTTAATTTAGAGTGAGTATATTACTATAGCTACATACATCACATCTATCTATAGTGGCAAAACCAGCATACTTTGGGCAATTAGAAAAATTAAACAATTGAAGCTATCTCAGATGGATACATGTAGATAACCTAAAGGAGACTAGCATCCAGTTTCCCAAATGAAGGGAACTCCTTTATAAAGACAATCAACAGATTCTCAGATCTGACCCCCAAAAGGGGGAAGTAGCAGCACACAGTTCATTCACCTCTAAATCAGACTGTCAGATGAAAACCAGAGGTGCTTAACATTACAGGGAGGAGGAATAATGGTTTTCCCAAAAGGATTATAACCATTACTCTAGTTAAATTAAAATGCCCCAGACAGTGATATTAATGCATTCAGGTGTTATAGGGAGATAAACTTCCAGGGGAGGTCAGTAATGTGACCAAAAAAAAAAAAGCCATAATCTGGTTACATTATTGTTTACACACTAAACAAAAACAAACAACACAATAAGATATGATGCTTTCAAATTCACAGACATAACCTATCAGACCAGACCAATTCGCTGAACAACAGGAAATCTCTTTGAAAGTGCACTTTCAGGGGCCGATTGTTTATACCTGTGAGAAGGGTGTCAAGGAGAGGAGAAGGGGAGCAACACAAAGTTTTGCAAAGAAAATAATCAATTATTTTAGGGAAGGGGTGAAATGTGCATTTTATTTTAATCATTATAGAAAGATTGTCTCCAGCAAGCACAATAGAAAACAAAAAGAGTTCTAAGCCCTCTGTTCATTCTTCCCCTAACCATGAAGGGCCAATGAAAGAGATCTGTCTAATTCTGCTCATGTTCAAATGGCATGCTTAGAACCTGTGACTTCTACATAAAGCAAGCGTATATAGTTTATGCTGATGAGCAGTAAGCATAAACACACAAATGTGCTTGGTAAATAGCATGGGAGCACCTCATCTTTCTCCTGCAGAGCAACTGGTCACTTTGAACTGTTGACCTTACAGTTAGCAGCCCAATGTTTGACCCACTGTGCCACCAGGGTTCCTAACTCAGTAGAAAGCTACCATAAATCTTAAGGACCCCCACTAGTACATTTAAGTATTTGGCGACAGACCAATTAACTCTTTGAAAAGGCTGAGGGGGTGGGAAAGTTAAAGCTTAATGTTAATTAAACATGTATTGTTGTTAAGTGCCATGTTCAGTTCCCGCTCATAGTGATCCTGTATACGGTTTCTGAGGAGCAACTAATGGGTTTGAACTGCTGACCTTGTGGTTAGCCATCCATTCAGTGCTTATCCTATAGCTCTACATCTGTATTAACCTGGATTTAATTCTGGGGGAAAATGGCAAAGCATTTCTGGGATTCAGAAAAACAAAGTTTGGTTATACTTGGGGGAAAAAAAAAAAAAAGGTTTACAGGTAATTTCAAAGGTTCCTCTCCTGCAAATGTCCTGGAATTAGAAACTTTGTAGACACAGCGGTGGCCATTTCCCTGTGAGCTGCGGTGAAAATTGCCACAGGTACTGTTTTTCATGGTAGTGCATTTTGTGGTCCCAGTATTGTAAGAAAAATATGGCAACCTAATAAGATGGAAAGCAGCAGCTACCAGAGGTACAGAGGTCATAGAGCTAAGATTCAGTAGTTTGAGGGAAGGATGTCTTTCCTACCCTATAGGCTCTTAAGAAAGCTGCATAGGACAGCTTATGCTTGTAATATTGTCACTTTCTATAAACTGAACGGTGTTCTGGTGTGACGCTGTAGGTTAATACGCTGGACTGCAAATTCGCTTTGAACCACAAGGTTGGTGGTTCAAGCTCCCAGCCGCTTCTCAGAAACCTTATACAGGGTTGCTATGGGGCAGAACCGACTAGATGGCACTTTACAACAACAACAACAAATAAATTGAATAGAAGATATTATCCCTCGTGAATGGTTGCTGGTGTTAAGTGCCATCGAATCGGTTCTGACTCAGTGACTCTCTGTGGAGTAGCTAGTGGGTTTTCCAACCTTGTGGTTCACAGCCCAGTGCTGATCGTATAGCACCACACCAAGAGTCACAGGATTCAATAGGAAGCCTGGTGTGGCGCTGGAGATAAGTACTGGACCACAAGATTGGTTTGAAACAAAAGGTCAGTAGTTCAAACACCAGTCACTCCTAGGAAACCCTATACAGGGTCATTATGAGTCAGAACAGACTTGACAGCACTTAACAACAACAACAACAACATCTGAAGACATGATTAGTCAAGTAAACTTTTCCGGCTACAGAATGATTCAAGGTGGTGGGCTTGGCTTTCACTACGTAAACTTTCATTAAATACGCTTTATGAACCAGTTAAAGGGTTGGCAGTTTGAACCCAGCCAGCTTCACTGCAGAAGAAGACCTAGAGAAATGTTTCTGGAGTGATTACACTCAAGAAAACCCTATGGAGCCGGCCAGAACTGACTTGACAGCAACAAATTTGGGGGTTTTTGGTTGTTGTTTTATTAACAAGGTATGGCAAGGCTAAAATTTACAGGTTTTCTAGATTTTTGACATCATGGATAAAAAAATACAAGAAGCTAAATTAACACACTCCTAAAAGTCAATTTCACTTGAAAAAACTATAATGAATATTGCTTTCATCCCCCAAATTCATCAAGATAAATGTAAAGAATTTGAGAAAAGATACAAACTTCAGTCTTTTCTAAACATGTCATTGTATACAAAGTCACAGACAGTAAGCTTTTTGTCATGTCCCCCAAAAGGAGCACAGTATAGCCAGGCTCTGGGCTGAGAAGGAACACCACAAAGTGATAAAATCCTGAAGTAGAAAATCAGAGACATGAAGTCACAGAAGTGAAGGTGCAGGAATGGCAGGTGAGGTCTTTCCACTCAAGAGAGGCCTGGAGGACAACTGAAATCAAAACCAGGGCTTCCTCCTTGGTGGCCAGCCTGCTGCTAATGGTCAGGGGCCTCTGAATGCTGAGTCATTAGAGCTGTGCAACTCAATGGAACATGTTTGCAGAATGCAGATCAGTAGTTTCACAAAGAGCAGGAAGGGGGACCCACTGGAAGTTCTGTGCCCTATGAAAATTAGGGTAGGTGGGAATTACAAGCATACCTTGGAGACACTGCAGGTTTGGTTTGAGACCACTGCAATAAGCAGAAAGTGAGTCACATAAGTGTTCTGGTTTCCCAGTACATATAAAAGTTCTGTTTATACTAGACTATAAGTCTAATAAGTGTGCAATAGTACTGTGGAAAAGTCCAAAATATTGTGAGAAGTACCAAAATGTGACACAGAGCCATGAAGTGAGCACATGCTGTTAGACACACTTGCTACCACGCAGGGTTGCCACAAACTTCAATGTGTAAAACACAGTATCTGCAAAATGCAATAAAGTGACATGCAATAAAACAAGGAGCACAGGTTTCTTCTGCCCTAAGGGGTAAGGGTGTGCTGAGCCACACTCAACTCACATATGGGGATCTTTCTACCTAGCCTGACTTCACCAGTCTAAAGGAGTGGCCTTTCTTGGGAAGTTTACGAAGATGATTTCAGGTCCTAGAGTATGTGTGCTCCAGTTTAAAACTGCAGTTATTAAAAAAAAAAAAAAAAAAAAGTTACCCCCTAGCTGTTTCTGACACATGGAGATCCCACGTGGGTCAGAGCACAACTGTAGTCCATAGACTTCAGTGGCTGATGTTTCAGAAGTAGACTGCCATTCTCCTAAGGTGCCAACAGTTGGCACCACCATGGGACTCCTACAACTCATAAAGACAGTCCCTTTCCTTACACTCATGGCCTGTTATATCCTGAAATCAGATGACAGTGTTCTGTGTCTGTTCAACAGATACAATTAAATCAAGTGTCGTCCTAAGTCTCCTTTTACCTACCTTGTTGTTGTTATGTGTCGTGGAGTCGGTTCCGACTCATAGCGACCCTGTAAAGGTTTCCGAGCCTGTAAATCTTTATGGGAGCAGAAAGCCTCATCTTTCCCCTGCGGAACAGCTGGTAGTTTTGAACTGCTTATCTTGCGGTTCGCAGCCTGATCTGTAACCACTACGCTACTAGAGCTCTTACCTACAAAGGTATTATCTATCCACAATAAGGCGAAGAAAAAAGGAAAAGAAAAAAAAAAAGGTGAGCACTAAGCCCTGTAATCTAACATGACTAGAAAATGTCACGGAGCATTTTTTTCTCCCAGTGAATGTCATGAAATGTTTCATTTTTAAACTGTCCACTATGAGGTAAGGGCTGTTCTGTTGTTGTTGTTAAGTGCCATTGAGTCGGTTCAACCCATAGAGACCCTGTATAGGGTTTCCAAGCCTGTACAGAGTTTCCAAGGAGCGGCTGGTGATATTGAACCACTGACCTTGTGGTTCAAATGACTTTGTAGTCCAGTGCATTAGCCCACAGAGCCACACCAGGACGATTTTAGGCATTACAAACTCTGCAATTATAAGTCTTAGAATTTCCGAGATGGCCTCCAGATTTAAAAGTCTGTCTCGTTTTATCTATAAATACGTAATCACAGTAGTTGTTATTGTTAAGTGCCATCGAGTTGGTTCCATAGTGACCTTGCTTAGGGTTTCCAAAGAACCATCAACCTTGCAGTTAGCAGTTTAGTACTGATACCTCTCTGAACTTTGAAAATACAGTCACTGAAACATTAGGGGGTAAAAAAAAAACAACAACTAACATTTAGGGAGAGCTTAGTTTGTGCTTCCTATGCAGTCTTTATTGTATTTCAACCTCATGCCAACCCTGCCAGGAAGACATCATAATGAGTAAGCTGGTATGAAGATCACACAGGAGAAGCCCCCTGTTCAGGAGATGGTACAACTCATATT
The DNA here is from genome assembly GCF_000296735.1 of Chrysochloris asiatica. Classification (NCBI taxonomy): domain Eukaryota; kingdom Metazoa; phylum Chordata; class Mammalia; order Afrosoricida; family Chrysochloridae; genus Chrysochloris; species Chrysochloris asiatica. Next base: position 12,951,160 of record NW_006408604.1, read on the forward strand.
TGGGCAAGAGCTAATCTGACCACACACCTTTGAACTGTTACTAATGAAAAAGATAAAGAAGAAATTACATTTAAGCAGCACTGGCCAGTCAACAATGGCTTCACAAGTTATGGGGAATCCCAAGAGATAAGTTCTAACTTGCAAGACTCATAGTTCATGGCTTGGTGCCCTCAGCCCTCAGCCCTCACAGCATACCAGCAGGGTTCCCTAGGGGCACTCAGTAGAGCCGCCTAAACTGAACTTTCCACTTTCTTAGGCCTGTTGTTTATCCTATTGGAAGAACAGTACATGTGTCCAGCTGAATGGGACAATATATTTTGTACAAGACAGGTTGTCCTGGCATGGCCTCTGAGCAGGGGTGGCCATTAGGATTCCTCCAATGATATGGATTAACTGTGAGACACAATCTGCAGGACAACCTGGGCATTTAGAGATTGCTGTGCGTATGATTATCCCGCCCTTGGATAGAAATTTCACATCTTGGGTAATTTTTAAACATGGTGAAATATGGTATTACTTAAACGGTAACAAAACATTTCCCTTATTCCAATCCTTTCCATTCATCCAAAAACAGACACCAAATCTGAACACCTTACAACCCACTGCCACCCCGTCAATTCTAACTCATAGCGACCCTATGTAGGGTTTCCAAGGCTGGAAGTCTTCACACAAACCATCTCATCTTTCTCCCATGGAGTGGCTCGTGGGTTTGAACTCTCAACCTTGCAATTACTTGTTGTTAAGTGCTGTCGACTTGGTTCCGACCCACAGCGGCCCTGCACAGGGTTTGAGAGGAGCATCTGGTGGATTGGAACCACTGACCTTGCCACCAAGACTCCGGTATACAGTTAAGAAAAACTGGAGCTGCAAAAGGGCCTTGTTGACAGGGATGTCACCAATTGTAGAAGAGTCCTGTATCAAGGAGAAGCTAATTCTGATTCTGGGAATCACAGTGGTCAAAGGGGGAAGCAAGATTCTCCAGAGTCTGAAGATGCAGAATGCCATTCTCTCAAATTAGGAACGAATGAAGGCATAGAGGATATCTATAGCCTATGGGGGAAAAAGATTAAAGGATATTGAAAAAACCAATGTAAGAAAGAGTTAAGAGTTATTTGTGTTACCACAGAGGGTGGAGCCAGCAGCACGCACCTGTGTTCTAGAAGAAAAGCCTTACTAACAGCTGAAACCTCCAAATACCTGTATGCTTCTGCATTAATGCTCTCGCAAAAGCAGAAGGTAAGAGCCCTGCTAGCATAGTGGATTATGAGCTGGGCTGCTAACTGCAAGGTCAGTAGTTCAAATCTACCAGTCGCTCTGTGGGAGAAAGATGAGGCTTGCTGCTCCTGTCAAGATTTCCAGCCTCAGAAACCCTAGGGTCGCTGTGAGTCGGAACCAACTCCACAGCACACCACCACCACCACCACCAAAACAGAGTCTCTGGATAGTGCAAACAGCTAACTCGCTTGGTTGCTGACTGAAAAGGTTGGTGACCCAAGTCCACCCAGAGGCACCTCAGAAGGTCTGATCTAATTCCCAAAACCCAGCCACTGAAATCCTACAGCAAACACAGAGTTTTAAGCAGATACACATGGGGTCATCATGAGTCAGCGTTCACTCAGCAGCAACTAGTTTTCCTGAAACAGAAAACATCTCAGCTGAGCGGGATGGTTATTCAGAATTGACTCGATAGTAACTGGTCTTTTTCAATTAGCTACCAAAAAAGGGGTCCTGCACTAAGAAAGAAGAAAGCTCAAGTAGAAGAACCCAAAAGCTTTTAACACCAAGATGCTGTTCTATTCTGTCCTATATCCCCTGGCAAGTCAAAACGTATCACAGTGTGGACGGAACCAAAGCAAATACACATGACCACCACAATCCCCTTCTCTATCACTTAGCTTCCAGAGTCCTTCATAGGACCCCAGGGTTCTATTGAACACAATTTGGAAAAAAGCACTCCTTTACAGAACTAGAAGCAACGCTTTAACCCGTTTATGGCTAAATTATTTTCTGCTTTGGATTTTTTTGTTGACACCAAGTAATGAAGCACATGCTGCAATCCAGGGGTGAAATTTTTTGAGGTAATATGGCTTCTGATACAATTAGTATGACACATGTCGTAAGTGAGCTCTGGTGTAGGATTAATGGGGTGACGCACCTTTCTTCAGATTCACGCAGTTTCTGCACAGGTACCAACTGCGCAGCAGCACCTAATACAACTGGATAAGCATCTTCCCAAGAAACCTGACAGGCTGAAAATGTTGGTGGGTGATATACGCCCCATGACTTTATCATGAAAGAGTTAAAGTCACAGAAACACCAAAAGGAAAAGCTCAAAGAGATTCCTTTATTGCTGCAATAAAGGAAAGACATTTTGATTAAGATCCCTTCCACCCCTGAGGTATTATGAATGTCATTTTCTGAATGTCAAAATATTTCTAATGTGAATAGTAAGCAAAATCTAAAGCTGTGATTCCTTTTAGTACCAGGCTGTGGTTTCTAGCGCGGTCTATGGTGATGGCCCAGCCTGAAGGATGCAAGGATGACTAGCTCATTCATTTAGCTGGAACCCAGTGCTGAGGCAATGAAGGCCACAGAAGTTAGACTTGGATGGGAAAACTAAACTCACTCCATTCCATAGCCCTAGACTGGCCCCCTAGTCCATGCCATGAAGCAGATGGTTGCTTCTGTTCAAAGCAGAGGTTTACACGAGCTCAGCAACACACATTGCCACTCCTGGAAACAGCATAAAAATATATGTCCTACTAATAGTGGGTGAAGGAGCTCTGGTAGCGTAGTGGTTACGAATCGGGCTGCGAAACTTAAGGTCAGCGGTTCGAAACTACCAGCCGCTCTGCGGGAGAAAGATGAGGCTTTCTACTCCCGTAAGGATTTACACCCTCGGAAACCCTGTACAGGGTCGCTATGGGTCGGAACCGACTCGACGGCACTTAACAACAACAACAATAGTGGGTGAGCATCATGGCTTCAGGAGAAGAGAGATGATGTGACTTATGCATAACACCACGTGGCACCTTGGGGAAAGTTGTGCTTTTGGATTTATCCAGAAATGCCCTTCAGCTTTTGAACAACCCTTTGGAAGGGTGACTAAATTCTTTGTTTCTAACTGAGGGAAAAAAAACAACAACACAAAACAGGTACTTAAATTAACAGCAGTTTATATCCTGGGTACAACACAGTGGCCAAGTTCAGCTCTTTATTAGCTGCTTTCTCCTTCATTAATGCTATTCCCTTTAATGGTTTGGCTATTACAATTAGCCAATCTGTGTTGTCCCTGCCTGGGGCTAACAAGTAATGAACTGAGAGAGTTGCTATTTAGTTGTATCAAGGGCACCATAGAGTGCTTCTCAATTCCTCCCCTTCCCTCCCCCCACCATATGAAAGATACCTTCCAGGCAAGAACTACCTGCCAACGTGAGTGTCCTTACACATCATACACAATGCCTGTAGGGTGGGGGCTTCCCCAGGGACTCATGGAACTTAAAACCTGGGCAGAGGAAAGGACAAGGGGAAGACTGCAAAGCCAAAGCCTGGCCTGAGCCCAGTAGCTGGGAGGCAGTGGCAACCCTGAGGGTTGCTTGCTTCTGAGGTTCTATATTAACTCCTCCCTCCCCCTTCCCACCTGCCTTATCTTGCCTCATAAAACTTTCACCTCCTCTTTAGTAGCTTTTTTTCTTTGTGTTACAACATCACTCAGGGCTTTGCTCTTTTTCATTTATTTCTTTAATGACTATATCCTGAAAGTCTTATAAAAGGAAGAGAGAGAGAGAGAGAGAGAGAGAGGAGCTATGTATGGCTCAAACCCACAACCCCAGCTGGTTGCTGAGGGGGAGGAAAGGGTGTACTCAGAGCGTCTTTCAAACTAAAAAGCTTTTTGGCCTTTGTAATTTATCTTTACAAATGTCCATCACTAATATGAACCATTCACCGAAATAAGAAACTTTAGGTTTTAAAGACCTACCTTACCTCCAGGGCAAGGGGACACGATTTACACCCCAATTCAAATAAGGATAACTCAGAGACATACTGAATAATGTCCTGTAGTTTGTTATTATTATATTATTGACCCATCTCTAAGCAACCCCAACAAAGTTGTATGTATGAAGCCCTGCACTCTCTCTCATGCACACCACCACCACCACAGGTAAGAAAATGAGTCTAACATCCCTCATGGGAATAGTAACTCTCTAGACTCTGAGCTAAGGAGCTCTGGTAGCATAGTGGTTACAAATCTGGCTGTGAACTGCAAGGTCAGCAGTTCGAAACTACCAGCTGCTCCGCAGGAGAAAGATGAGGCTTTCTGCTCCTGTAAAGATTTACAGCCTCGGAAACCCTGTTCAGTTCACCAACCTTGCAGTTCAGGGTTGCTATGGGTTGGAACCGAGTTGATGGCACTTAACAACAACAACATGGTCATACTATTACTATAAAGATAAGTGAGATGAAGCTTGTGAAATATTTTCTGTTTTTAAACAAAGGTGCTATAAATGCCAGAAAGGCACTGATTTGGTGAGGGGTATGAGAAATCCCAAACAAAGAATCACTCTTTCTGTATGCTTTAAGAATTAAAGCATTATACTCATCTTTATGTTGCAAAATGGGAAATGAATTGAATACATGACCAAAAACTGAAGATTACCCATGATCTCACTATATGATTTCACTGAGGAACTGGTAACTGGGGCAGAAAATTACATGCCCCCCACCCCAGCCCCTGCTCTGAAAAGTAACGTATTCACCACATTGTACACTGGTCAGGAACACTACACACTGCGTTTCCTCTTTTAGAAAAACTTTCCCAGATACAATAACCTATTGGCAAGCAATTTCTACCTATATTCATCAAAATCATGGATGGACACTCCCTGATTCTTAGCTACAAAACTTCCTTACAGGAGCTCAGAAATGGCATCTCTGCCTTCATCAATGGTATGGTTCAGGAGTCCTAGGAGTTTTGTTTTTGACAACAAATTACTAACATCAAGTTCTCCTGACAAAGTGAATATTAGCATGAGAAATGTCACCAGTATTAATACCAATCGCTGGAGAAGGATATCATGTTTGGTAAGGTGGAGGGTCAGAGAAAAAGAGGAAGACCCCCAACGAGATGGATTGGCCAAGTGGCAGCATCGATGGACTCAAGCATGGCAACAGTAGTGAGGTTGGCCCAGGATCGGGCAGTGTTTCGTTCTGCTGTGCATAAGGTCGCTATGGGTCGGTACTTACTGGATGGCACCTAATAACAACAAACTCTAAAAGATAGGAATAGGAAAGAAACAATGTATGCACATTTTTACTTGAATGGTTAACAGAGTCTCAAAGCAGTTGAAATAAGGCTAGTCTCATAGTCCTGTTAAGAATAATTTATTTTACATAAACTCTTTAGTGCCTTCACTAAAATTGTTAGTGCTAACAGTAAACAAAAAAATATGCTTGGATTTCCACATACTTAAGGGAAGTGCCGTCGAGTTGGTTCCAACCCATAACGACCCTGTATAGGGTTTCCAAGGAGCAGCTGGTGAGCTTGAACCACCAACCTTGCAGTTCAAACAGCTTTGCAGTCTGGCGCATTAACCCACAGCACCACACCAAGACTCCAATATAGGGTATACACCTTTTAAAAATCAATGATTCTAAATCTTAACTGTACATAAGAATCAACTGGGGGAGCTTTAAAAAGAGCCCGATATCCAATTAGTGTAGATCAGAATCAGTGGAGGGGATGGCACCGAGGCGTCAATATTTTTTAAAGCTCCCACCACCGTGTCCCCTGCCACAAGATGATTACAATGAATAGAGTTAAAGTTGAGAATCATTGTCTCATATCAAGACATTAGCAGAATAAACCATGACGTTCGAGAAATGGTTATCTTTCACAATCGGTTTTTAGAAACCTTATTAATCAATTTGTTAATTGCCCTTCCCTCCCGAGTAAATTACCATTGTTCTACTTTAAACCACAAAATGGAGATTATCTATCAATGTAATACAGGAAGTTCCTGAATGATGACTACCTGACCTATATATGAACAACTGCCTCAAGACAGGTGTGTCTGCAGTATTCCTCATATCTCCCACCTGCCTGGAGAATTCCCCACTCTCTCACATCCGCCAGGAAAGCTTGTAGGTCCTGTGTCCTCAGCACTGTGTGGCAGGAGCAGGCGAAGGATACTGAGAGACAGGCAAGAGGATTGAAACGTATGCCCCTACATTTTGAAACGTTAGCACCATTTCTGAGAAGGGTCTGTCTTCATGTGATCAGACCGCAGTCAGATCCACACCCAGTAGCTCAGAGTCTAGAGTGCTGCTATTCCCATGAGGGATGTCAGACTCGTATGGGGAAAAGATGAGGCTGTATGCTCCCATTAAGACTTACAGCCTTGGAAACCTTTGGGACCAGATCGTCTCTGTCCTGTAGGGTCGTTGGAACTGACTTGACTGCACTAACTACAAGTGGGTTACATTTCCATCACCAGCCCTCAAAAGAAACCTTGCTATTAGTGGTTAGATCTTTATTGTTGTACACTGAACTTTCTCAACTGGTGAAGTCTGGAGAAATGCCTTCAATTTCAAGCAGCGGACCTCTTAATAAAAATCTCAGAACCCTAAGCTAATAGAAACATTCAACTTTTCTAAGGCTCTTTCCCCATGCTTTTCATTTGTTATTATAAAGTGCTGTCAAGTCTGTTTCAACCCATAGTAGCCCTGTATAGGGTTTCTGAGGAGCAGCTGGTAAGCCTGAACCACCGACCTTCCTTTCAAACCGAATTTGCAGTCCAGTGCATTAACCCACAGCGCCACACCAGTCCTGGTGTGGATTAATGCGTTAGATTGCAAGTTGCTTTGAACTGCAAGAACGGTGGTTCAAGCTCACTAGCTGCTCCTCAGAAATCCTATACAGGGTCGCTATGGGTCAGAACCGACTCAACCACACTTAACAATAACAACAATGCTCTCTAGGAGTTGTACTACCAGAGTTAATACAAAGCCCACTTGACAGATGTAGAAATTGTTGCTGAACATCCTTCAGTGTGTTATATAACATCTCTAGATGGAGCTTTGATTGTTGTTAGGTGCCTTCCAGATGATTCCAATACATAGCAACCCCATGTGCTAGAGCTGAACTGCCCCGTAAGATTTCTGTGGCTATAATTCCCCCCCACACACACACACAAGAAAATTAATTTCTTCATTAGAAGAGCCTTACAAACTCATGCTTACAACAAAATTATCAAATTACATCAGGACACAGGAGAATGGAATACAGAGATTTCAGGATACATGCTTCCGTTCAACTTCAGTGGCAGAAGGACTGTGCTCATCATATTTCTGAGGATAGATATACTTTTCAGTGACAGGGTACTAGGGAGTCTGAAGACCTGACGTAAGAGCTTTCAAGAACTTCTCAAGACATTCCATCTTTTCACTTCATTGATGACGTTTCTGATGCCACGATTCCTGGGCCAGAATCTGAATCTTCACCCGATTTTGTAACCAGGGCAGCCTGAAGATTTGGGTTTTGGCTAAGCTCCTGGAACCCATCACATCCACAGTCCACAGGGCACTGGCCAGCCATTCAATTTTCAGAATCAAGGCTCGGTCGAGGTCAAAGATTAGGTCCACCAGCCATGTCTCCAGGTATAACACCAGTGGTTCGTCCACCAAAACCCACCTTGGCTGCATGTAAGTATATGGTCCCTGTGGTAATGTAAATACATCTGGTCCCTGCTGGGTCTCAGCACCACCAGCATTGTCTACCGTGTCGGCAGCAAGGCTGGAGGAGAGTGAGGTAGAAGCAGCTCAGGCCGCCATGTGTCTTGGCTATAATCTAACAGAAGCAGATCACCAAGCCTTTTTCATGTACAGTGGGTGGGTGAGTTCAAACCACTAACCTTTCTATTAGCAGTCAAGTGCTTAAGTGTCCCACCAGTCCTAAACCCAAAGTAGACTTCTTTCACCAGAGCACATCATATGCCTACAAAAGGACCGTTTCATGGTTGTTCTTTTTCAATGTGGTAAAATATACATTGCTAAATTCATTTATTAGCTCATGTAGCTCACTTGTGGATTCCTTGGGGATTTCTATACATCGGATCATGCCATCTGCAAATAGTGATGATTTAACCATTTCCTTTCCAATTGTATTCCTTCTTCTTCCCGCCCTGCCCCCCATTGCCTAATTGCTCTGGCCAGAACATCCAGTACAATGTTGAATAGCAGTGGTGAAAGAAGGCATGCTTGTCTTGTTCCTGATCTTAGAAAGCTTTCAATCTCCCACCATTGAGTCTGATGGCAGCTCTGGGTCTTTGATAAATATCCTTTATCAGGTTGATGAAGTTCTCGTCTATTCCTAGTTTTTAAGATGTTTTTATCATGAAGGGGTGCTAGATTTTATCAAGTGTCTTTTCTGCAATAGATATAGATGATCATATTTTCTCTGTTTTATTAATGTAGCATATTACATTGATTTGTTGAGTATATTTGCATCTACACTCATAAACGATATTGGTCTGTAGTTTTCTTTTCATGTGATGCCATGATCTGGCTTTTACATCAGGGTAATTCAGGCCTTAAATGACAGGTTAGGAAGCACTCTCTCTTGTTCTATTTTGTGGAAGACTTTGAGAGACTGATATTAATTCACTGAGAGAATTCACTAGTAAGTCATCTGGTCCCGAGTGTTTCTTAGTTGGGAAGTTTTGTTACTGATTGAATTACTTTATTTGTTGAAAGTCTGCTGAGAGTTCCTATTTCTTCTTGAGCTCCTTTAGGTAATATGTATTGCTTGTAAAGTTTTTTAAACTCCTAGCCACCATGATTAAGTCTGTGTACAAAGTGTCCCTGAAGGGCAAGGGCGGCTTATCCAACATTTTAACAAATTACTCTTTTTCCTTGATACAAAAATATTCTCAAAAAAAAAAAAAATGCCATGGAAAATTTAAAATTTTATTGTAAAACCAAATTTTAAATAGTTCCCAGGTACGTTGGTGTTACTAATATTTGTCCCTTCTTTCTTAAAGCAAGATACAATTCTGAGACAGTGACAGAACTGTTACATGAATGTGGCTTTAACATCTGAAATCCTCTCGGTGTTGAAACTACCAAAGTTGGTACTCATTTTTAATTGCATCTTTAGAAATCAATTTGCAAACCACACTGTGAAAGCATGCTACATACAGCATCACAAGCCAAACTTTCCTAATGCCTTCAGCAACAGTTCTAGCACGGATCTGCCAACAACTGAAATGTTTAACATAAAAAATTGACTCTGAAACTCAATTGGAGCTTGCAGAGTCAAAAACAGAAGCTAGAAAATAGTAAATAATTCCCTTAATACCATGAAATTCCCCTCCTGTTATATGCCTTTCCACAAGCAAAGCAAAGCAAATCCTCTCTGATAACCACCACTATTTCTGCCTTGAGAAAAGCTTAAAGGACCCAACAGACACAAATGAAAAAGCACTCATGTATTTCTTTATTCCCATGAGAATCAGCGGTTTCTGATGAGTGAAAATGCATTTGAAAATCATTCTGATTGGCACAGGCAAAAGCTATCTTCTCATTTAACTCACTCTTAGTAAAATCCATTGCCCACCCCTCAATTGTCACAAGTATATCCATGTAAAACAGCATGCTGAAACAATGTGTCCTTAACTTTTAAAGTCTAGCAACTTTCCCTAGAAAGTTCCAATAATGTCTCCAATGGAGCCCACATGGCAATCCCTAGATCAGCACTGTGCAACAGAAATATGTGAGCTACCTACGTAATTTAAATTTTTTTCTAGAAGTCACACACAAGAAAATTAAAACAGGAAAATTAACTAATATATTACATTTAGCCTAATATACACAAAGTACCCTTTCAATATATAATCCATATATACAATTCTTAAGGTATTCCCCCTCCCCCCCCTTTTTCTTTCATTTTAAGTCTTGGAAATATTGTTACTAGTATATGTTACAGAACATTTTAAATTGAGCACTTGATCTATAGTTGTATTTTATAATAATGAAATCAAATATGAATTTAACTGAATCAAGTGTGCTATTAAATTCAATTTACTACATTGAAACTTCAGTTTCTCCATCACGCTAGGCCCATTTGAGGTGCTCGCTAGCCAAATGTGGGCCAGTGGCTGCCATATTGTATACAGTTGGTTAGCTATGAGGCAGTTAGCATCACGCAGAGATCAAACCACAGGCCACAATGTGCCATGTTCTCCCACATCTTTTCAGGCGCATCAAAGCTCTTTAGAGATAATAACTGAAGCTGACCCAGGTTCCTCTTCATTCCTCTAATCTCAGTACTTAGTCATTCATTAAGTCTTCTAAACTGGAAACCATTTATGCAGAAGGATACAGGGTGTAAAGGTGTCCTGGCCTCTGTGCTCAAAGAGTCATTGGACTTTTGAGCATTCAGTAGAAAGAGCACAGAGGAGAAGTTTGACACAGGCTCCAAACAACTTTTCCTTTCTTGTTCTTTCCTTTTTAAAAAAATAATAGTAATAATTATAATAAACTACCCTCCCAAACTTTTCTGGGAGCTGAAAAACAAGTTAGTTCAGGATGCCACTTTACAAAGTTTCAGCTCTCCCCCTCAACACAAATTATCACTGCACATTGCAACCTTTGCCCATTTGGAACATTCTTGAACTTGGCCACAATAGTGCTTAGAGATATCTAGAAATATAATCCTGCCACATCTCCTAAAGCTCTGGGCACTCTCGTTAAAGCTAATTATTTCTACTGTCTCAAATTTTGAACTATGAAGTTGAGGTTTAAACTTTTCTAAAAGTTAACTTGTACTCATCCGAGGAAACCGCTCTCAGAAGACTACAATATGGAGTTAAAACAAATGAAAAGCTCTATACAAAGTTAAAATATATGACTCTAAGTTTCTTGCGAGCAACTCTGTGAGTCTGCCATATTCTGCTCTGCCTGCCAGACTCTCAAGGTGTATGTAGGTGAAGCAGTTGTTGAAAAATCCCCTGAGTATCTGAGGCAGTAGCTGATGCTTCACATGAAGAAAACCTCCGGAGAAGGAAAAATGCCACTTAAGGACCCTTTGGAGGGTAATCACATCCCCCACACAACCACCCTCTTATTAAGATAACCTTAGTTTTAATCACACAACTCACATACATTTTCCTAAAATTCTAGTCATCCTTATCTGCTTTCCTTCCCCTACCCACAAGGCTTAAAAACAACAAAAATATAAGGCTGAAAAAACAGTCAATGTGTCTTCCACATTCTTCTCAGTAAAACGACAAAAATTATAAAAGACTACCAAAAAAAGCATGAGGCAGACCTGAGTCCCGTTTCCTTGGCTATAAAAGAAGACAATAGTAAATGTGCTGCTTGACTGATGAGGTCTTGAGTGAGTCCAATGAGTTCTGATATATAAAAAATGCTGGAACAATCAAGATGTATTATTGCTATGCAATGCTTTCTGTTTCTTTGAGATGCAAGTTCAAACACTGATGCTGCCTCTCTTGTCCATGCCTTTTACCCAACACGCAAAATAATATACTAATGTACGCTGGCTCACTGCTTTACATCATTTCACATACATCAGGTTGTTCAGAGATAGAAAAGCAGGTAGTATTTTCCTCAGTTCAGACCAGAGAAATTCATCACTTCAAGTTTTATGAGACTTGCCTTGAGGGTGTCACATCTAGATTACACGGCGAATATTGATGGAATGAAAACTTCTCCATGACACTGAGTAAACTCAGATCTAAACATTCCAATCATTTCAGACCACCCTCAATAAAATGCTTCCTAACTCGATTAGTTCTGGTGTGGATAAGCATTGGACTACTAACTGCAAGGTCGTAGGTTCAAACTCACCAGTTGCTCCTTAGAAACCAAATACAAGGTGACTGAGTAGGAACCAACAACTCAATGAAAGGTGTTTAGAAAACGTCTGCTTTCCCAGCTCAGGACTTTACACAATCCCCTTCCCACCCACGGATTCAGCTGTGGGTACTCCCTTCAGGGCACTTAGTCCTGCCTCTTCCTAAAGCCCAGACCACACCTCCCTAATCCCTGCCTGCTTGATTTTCTCAGAAGATCCTGCCCTAGAGTTTAATTCAGGTCTCCTTCTGCACAGTTCCTTATTTATGGATCCACAGTTTGCTGGCTCTTGGACTTTGATCTTCCTGTGACCCATCTGCGAGGTCAGCGATTCAAGCTCACCCACTGCTCCTCAAAGCCCTATGCAGGGTCACTATGGGTTGGAATCAACTCAATGGCACTTAACAACAACAATCCATAGATGGAGGCCTAGCTCACCGACACCTGCCTTCCAGAACTCCAAATCATGCAGGAGACCCAGACTCTGCCACCCACCCAGGAGAGAAGGTTGTCATTAGAAGAAAGCTCCATATGAGCAGGACCCTGCTCTCTGCCATATCCCTCACACCCAGAACTGTGTCTGCTGGTTCACAGTAGGCACTCGGCAAATATTTACTGAATGAATGAAGGACAATCTCTCTCAAAGCATTTCTTAATGCCAACACAAGCTCATCTTTTATCCTGTGTTTTCTCCTTACCCGTCTCCTAGGACCACCCATCTAGTAACTTATTGACAGTTTTAAGTTCCATTGTCTACAAAAAAAATCTCGCTACAACATGCCAGCACTGCCCCCTCCCTCCAGGAGACTTGTTTTCCTTCCCTTCTCAGAGATGTGTTCCCAACCCTGTCATCTAGCCATTGGACTTCTTTCTAAGCCTTAAATGTCAGGTCATTCCAAGTTTGTGAAATACTACCAAATCTATTGTCCTGCAAAGTAGTTCTTTTACTATGTGTTTTGCATATTTCAATAATGCCATCATTCCTCAAAATACTTCAGGAATGCCTCTTTTAGAATTTTCAGTCATAGGTAAGAGATTATTGCCATTTTTTGTATCTGACCAAAAACAGTATCAAGTATTGAAACCCTTACTTATCAGACCTGGCTCCCAAATTTTTCACCTATTCATTGTTCCACTTGTATACCAATGTTCACAGCAGTGATTTCCACAACAGAAAAAAGGTAAAACAGATGAAGGCCTATACAAAATGTAGTACATTCATACAATGGAAATTGTTGTTGTTGTGTTAAGTGCCTTCAAGTTGGTTCCTACTAACAGTGACCCTGTATAGGGTTTCAGAGGAGCAGCTGGTGAGCTTGAACCACTGACCTTGTGTTTCCAACTGACCTAGCAGTCCAGCGCATTACCCCGCAGTACCACACCCAGACTCCATATTCATACAATGGAGTATTACTAAGCCACAAGAAAAATGAAATCCAGAATCATGCCATGACATGGATAATCTTCGGAAAATTATGGACTGCAACAAGTCAGCCACAAAGGGACTAATAGTGTATGGTCTCACTCACAGTATTAGATGAAATAAGCGAACATATAGGAACCAAAGATTATTAGTGACTACTAGGAGTACTGGTGTGGTGCTGTGGGCTAATGCGTCAGACTGCAAAGTCGTTTGAACTGCAAGGTCGGTGGTTCAAGCTCATCAGCTGCTCCTTAGAAACCCTATACAGGGTCATATGGGTCGGAATCGACTTGACAGCGCTTAACCACAACAACTAGGAGTGCAAGGAAGAGGGGAAAGGGAGTTTTGGCTTAGAGTTCAATGAACTTATGTTAATAGTGGTGGAATAATTTTGGAAAGAATAGTGATCATAACTGTACAACATGAAGAATATAATCAACGCCACTGAATTATGTGTATATGCAAAAGGCTGAATTGGTGAATGTTTTGTTGGACATATTTGCACCATTAAAAATCAGAATCAATATGATTCTAATTACCTATGTAAAGAGTCCCTGCCTGCTAGAGTGAAGAAAAGTGAAGACACAAACAATGGCTGCGTTGTTGATTACACTACCCCAGGCACAGTGCATAACAGGCTGTTGATACTCAATAGGAGCCTGGTGAATGAAGACATTTGAAAATATCTGTCTTTGGTTCCACATGCATGTCCCTGGCACTGTTAGGTGCTAAGAATATGGAGAAGAGTAAGAAGAAAAAAATCTCTAAGGTGCCTTTGTGTGGCACTGTGGGTTAATGTGCTGGACCGCAACATTGGTCTGAACTGAAAGGTCAGCAGTTCAAGCTCACCAGCTGCCCCACCCCTCAGAAACCCTAGACAGGCTCACTATGAGTTGGAACCACTAACACCTCCTACGAACCCCAAACCTAATGGCTGCAGAATCAATGCCAACTCACAGCAAACCTATAAGACAGAGTAGAACTTCTCCAGAGGATTTCCAAGGCTATACATCTTTATGGAAGTAGATTGCTGCTTCTTTCTCCGGCAGTGAGTTCAATGCTTAACCCACTGCACCACCAGGGTCCCTAACACCTCAAATAGACATGATCATTTCTGGGATAGTAGGCTCAAGATACCACGATTACACCAAGGCCTGTGTTATAAACGAAACAATGCTTTGCACACAACAATTACAGTGTTTAAATCTCTTTAAAGTGTCTGCATAAGTAACTTGTTTATAAACGGG
>NW_006408604.1:12965803-13004246 GCF_000296735.1 Chrysochloris asiatica
AAGATGCTACAATAAGAGAAGTGGCCACTTCCAAGACTGCCTATCCCAGCATGATCAGATAGTTCATCTATCTGAATTGGGTAGATACTTGAAGAGGGATATTGCAAGGTAATTTCTGTAATACTGGTGTAGCGCTTCAGGTTAATGCGCTGTATGGCAAGGTCAGATTGAATTGCAAGGTCAGTGGGTCAAGTTCACCAACTGTTCCTCAGAAACCCTATACAGGGTGGTCACTATGAGTTGGAACTGACTGGAGAACACTTAACAACATTATCCCTTGCTCTGCCCAAAGATTTGTTTTAATTAACATGTTAGTGGCTGCAGCTGAAACATCAAGCGGTCTGCTACAATGACCAGTACAGTGGGTCATCTGTCACGGTCAGCTTCACCTGGACTTACACATCAACATTTCCAGATCATCGAGCAGTACGAGGGGTGTGCTGCTCTAATAATAAACACATTCATTTCTTGCACTGAGGTGACTGGCTAATAACACCTCTTCCTCAGTTGGTTCCATAAACATTCGAGGCAGCACAGCTGTACGTACTGTTAGGAGGGCCTGGTCTAATTATTAAGTTGGCACCCAGTCGCTGTGAGCTTACTCTCCTTTAGCTGTAACGTACACTCTTTCTGTAACCTCTGAATATAAACAGAAGGGAGAGAATAAAGACAAGATAGCATGTCAGGAAGCAGGGTACAAGAGGAAGGTCTCAGGGAAAATGTCTTGCCTCCCAGCTTTAGAAACGAAGACACGGAGCCTCAGTGAGGTTGAAGAGTGTCGTAAACAAGTAATGCTAGAATTTAAATAAAAATGTTTCTGATTCCAAAGTCACAATCTTTTAAATTTTTCTGCCCAAAAGGTGGGTAGTAAGGATCTTGGACTAACCAAAAGTGGTACTGTGAGCTGAGGCAGGGTAGGACAAAATGTACTAGAAAGTCTTTCACACCATGCTATGGACTGAATTATGTTCCTCCAATATGTGTGATGGTCCTGATGATGGTAGGGCCACAGGAGGGTTGGTGGTTAACTGGCCACAGGATGCTTTTCCCAGCATCTCAGACTCACAATGGAGAGCAGGGACCAAGAGTGGAACAACAAGGTCTTGAGTGGGCAAGGGCCCAAAGGTACCAGAGAGGTCAGTAGGGGGAGGTGGGAAGGGAAGGAGATGGAAAGGGACAACATGGACCTGTGGGTCTGGGGAAGAGGGAGGATGAGTGGCATCCCAGCCCAGGGCAAGTGGAGGCAGGCAGCCGGCAGCAGGCGACAAACACCCAACAACCACCACTGTTATTTCCAATCCCTAGAAGCTCTGCAGTGGTGGGGAAGGGGAGCCTGCTGCAACACATGCATACTAAGACTTGCCAAGGACAACTGCGGAGGTGAGCAAGGGGAGTTGGGGGAGGGGGTGGGAGAAGAGGAACACTGGAATGGAGCACAAAGTTGGGCACTGTCCCTGACTCTCCCATAAATAACCTCAATTTCTCATAATGGCACTGTCTCTAGAACCTAACCATGCTGCTAAGTGAGGAGTGAGTTGTTGTTGTTAAGTGCTGTCGAGTCGATTCTGACCCATAGCGACCCTGTACAGGATTTCCGAGGCTGTAAATCTTTACGGGAGCAAAAAGCCTTATCTTTCTCCCATGGAACAGCTGGTAGTTAGTTTGGAACTGCTGACCTTAAGGTGCACAGCCCAATTGCTACGTCTGGTAGCGTATTGGTTACGAATCGGACTGTGAACCACAAGGTCAGCAATTCGAAACTACTAGCTGCTCCGCAGGAGAAAGATGAGGCTTTCTACTCCCGTAAAGATTTACAGCCTCGGAAACCCTGTTCAGCATTACTATGAGTCGGAACTGACTCGACGGCACTTAACAACAACAACGCTACGTATATTATATAAACTAATGTCCTACACATAGGTACTATACGAAAAAGAACTGGCTGATGTTCAACTATATAAAGATGTATGTATAATCAAGAGCTGATGATATTGAGGGAAGAGGTCCAGGATGCACTGAAGTCATTGACAAAAAACAAGGCTCTGGGAACCGATGGAATACAAATTGAAATGTTTTCACAAACTGATGCAGCACTGGAGGTACTCACTCATCTATACCAAGAAATTTGGAAGACAGTTAACTGGCCAACCAATTGGAAGAAATACATATTTGTATCCATTCCAAAGAAAGGTGACCCAATGGAATGCAGAAATCATTGAATAATATCATTCATATCACATTCTAGTAAATTGCTGATGATGATAATTCAAAAAAACATTGACAGGGAGTTGCCAGAAACCCAGATTCAGAAGGAAACATGAAACAAGAGTTATTATTGCTGATGTCAGACGTATCTTGGTTGAAAGCAGAAAATATCAGAAGGAGGTTTACTTGTGTGTGTTTTGTTTTTAATTAAGAAAATTCAACTATTTGGATGACAACAAACTACAGATAATGCTATAGATAGCATTCCAGAACACTTAATAGTGCTCACAGGGAATTTGTACATAGATTAAGAGGCAGTTGTTAGAACAGAACAAGGGGATACTGAGTTTAAAATCAGGAAAGGTGTGTGTCAGTGTTTTATCATTTCATAATACTTATGCAATCTATATGCTGAGCAAAAAATCAGAGAAGCTAAACTAGACGAAGAAGAACGTGGCATCAGGATTGGAGAAAGACTCATTAACAATCTGAGATATGCAGATGACACAATGCTTTTCATTGGAAGCAAAGAGGACTTTAAATACTTAAAGAGAAAGATCAAAGACTACAGCATTCAGCAGCAGAAGGACAAAAATGAAAATCTATACAACTAGACCAATAAATAGCATCATGATAAATGGAGAAAAGACTTTAGTTGTCAAAGACTTCATTTTGCTTGGATCCACATTAACACTCAAGGAAACTGCAGTCAAGAAATCAAATGGCCTATTGAATTACAGCAGTTACTGCAAAAGACTTCTTTAAAGTGTTAAAGAGCAAAGATGTCATTTTGAGGACTAAGGTATGCCTGACCCAAGCCATGGTATATTTAATTGCCTCATATGCATCTGAAAGCTGGACAATGAATAAGGAAGACTGTAAAAGAATTGATGCATTTCATTTATAGTGTTGGTGACGAACACTGAAAGTCCCATGGACTACCAGAAAAATCGACAAATCTATCTTGGAAGAAGTACAGCCCGCATGTTCCTTAGAAATGAGGGAGGCTAGACTTCATCTTTTGTAGTCTGTATCTGTTGTCAGGAGGGATCAGTCCCTGGAGAATGTAGAGTGGAGGGTCAGTAATGAAGAGGAAGACTCCCAATGAGGTGGACTGACACAGGAACAGCAACAGTGAGCTCAAACATAACAACAGTGAGGCTGTCGCAGGACTGGACGGTGTGTTTCCTTCTGGTGTACACAGTGTCACTATAAGTCAGAACCTAACAACAACAACGTCCTTCCATAATGCAAACCAATGTTATCTTAATGCGCCTGTATCATTCTAGCATAGATCCCAAACCTAATCACTTGTGAGTTATAGAAAGAGCAAATTAGATCCAGAGACATGCACATTCTGGGGAAAGTAGATGCCACGTGTGGGTCGCTAGGAACCAAGGAACATCCAGGGCTACCGACCAACAAAGATAGAATCAACATGGCTGAGACCCTGAATTGGGCTGTCAGTCTCCAGAAGGGTGAGAAAATAAATTTCTAGTTTTTTCAAAGCCACCCAGTTTTGCCATTTCTGTTGCCACTTCATTGCAAAGCTGGAGTTTGTCTATTTAAATAGAAAATGGCTTATTTTGACAAACTGGGTAATGTATTTATACATTAATACCAGTAACAGGGCCGTCCTCAGAGCAAGGTTTTCTACAAGCAGAAGGAAGAGGCATCTGTGTGTCAGGCGTAGACTAGGCTGGAGTTCATGGCAGGCCCAGGCCCCAAAAAGCAGTATATCCAAAATGTATAGTGTGAGCTGGTAGTAAAGTGTGGGGTGAATATTTGATGAGTGGGAATGTCCTAACTGTGTCAAAAGGTTTGTATTTAAAGGAACATGTCCTCCTGGGTAGAGAGTTACTGAGAGAGATGGAGTCCATTTTTTCTTTGATCGCTACTGCTTTCAACTTCCTGTTTCTTCACCCACAGTAAGTTTGAACAGAAAGGAGCCTTAGAAATCAAGTTAAGCATCCTCATTTTTCAGATGAAAAATCTGAGACCGACAGAAACACTTGAGTTTACACTTCTTTTTTCAGAAATCAGGTAATTATCAGTTCTTGTTTCTGTTTTTCTGTAATAAAGAGATTAAACAACTGTAACAAGGAGAGAAAACATCGGCTAAAAAGAGAAACTCAACACAAAGTCAAGAAACTCTGGTGCCACACTGGTTAAGCACTTGGCTGTTAAGTGAAAGTTCAGCAATTCAAACCCACCAGCTGCTCTGTAAGAGAAAGGTGTGGCCGTCTGCTTCTGTAGAGATTTACAGCCTTGGAAACCGTAGGTGGCAGTTCTACCCTGTCCTAGAGGGTTGGCATGACTCAGAATTCAACTAGATGGCAAGGGGTTAGACACCACAAGATCCTACACATCTCAAATTCCCCTAATTCTGTGCCTGCTTTGGTTCACTAAATCATTCACACACTATTGTCTAGTTCATTTCTGAGGTAACTGGCCAGGTTTAAGATAAGGATTGTGGGGTAAAGTGGTTTCCTTTTTTTCACAGCTACTGAACTGGGTTGTTTTCCTTGAGTGACCAACTATCTTCGCATTCCTGGAATGCGTGCATGACTTTCAGTGCTAAAACCAAGGAAATCCCAGGGAAACTGGGACAGCTGGGTCACCTTGTTGTCTTCAGTAGGACCACATTCTCAATTGAGCTAATGGATCCAGATCTATAGTATGGATTTAGCTGAAAGATTGAGCTGCTATGACACATTAGTTAACATTTCAATTTTTTAAGAAGAGCAGGATGAAGATTAATGACTATAAAGGGCTTTGAGCCCTCGGGGAGGCTCAAAGTAGGAAGTGTTCAGTCCATAAAAGAAACAATATGAGAATTCAGAGGGGCTTTTTCATACCTAACAAGTATGACTAAACCTCTAAACACTTCCTCTTCCGTCCCATGTTTTTCTGAAATTCGCTTTTACTTATGAGTCAAGAAGGTAGGGGAAAAAAACGTAAAAACAAAAACCTGTTCTTTCTCTTCTCTTCTTCAAGAACAGCAATGGAGCCAGCAACCACTACCAACTGCTCTGAAAGGGATCACATAGAAAGTCCCGAATACAGTGGGAGAAAATGTGGAACAAAAAAAAAAAAAAAAAAAAAAGATGCAGCGTACTGGTCAGAAAGACACTGTAGGAATCAGAGACTATGGCCCTCACCCACTCTTCAGGTCTAGAAAGGAACTCATCCTCGTGGCCCAGTTTTCAGCCAAGCAGTAGATAGAAATATAGGCGGAACGCCAACACTAGTAAGGTATGCTCACCATGGAATGGTCAGTCATTCCAAATCAAAAGGGCAACATTTACCTACAAAGTTGGGAAGGGATGGGAAGGAGGGTGGAATGGGACTAGGAAGCACGGGGAAGAAGTGGGTTATCACCAACAACTGCCTTCTTGGAACCTATTGATGGTTCTTCTTATTGCTGTGGGGAAAGAAAGCCACCCCTAACAAAGACCCTCACACTCACATCATTTCTAACAGCAGCATATCCCATTCACTAAGTGCAGGGTGGCAAAACACAGTCTCGCTCAAATGTGGAACAAAATTCACAAGAAAAGTCCAGATATACTGGTCAGATCGACAGGTGGAACCCCTGAGACCATGGCCCTCAGTCACCCTACTGGTCAGAACTCACCCCCGTGGCTCAACTTTTAGTCAAACAATAGACAGGTTTATAAGATGGACAATAACACTAGTGAGGTATGTTGTTAAGTACTGTTGAGTCACTTTCGACTCATAGTGACCCTGTATAGGGTTTCCAAGGAGCAGCTGGTGAGTTTGAACCATGAACCTTGCAGTTCAAACGGAGGTAGAGTGCTTATCCTACGAAGGCACACCAAGACTCCAGTGAAGTAAACACACCTTAGAATAATCAACCATTTGAGATCAAAAGGGCAGCATTTACCCAAGGACAAAGTTCAGAAGGGTTAGGAAAGAAGGAGGAAGGGAAACAGGAATCCTGGAGAGGAAGTGGGATAAGGGATGTTACATGGAGGGGATTACAATCAATCACATGAAGTATGTATTCATTGGTGAATGGAAAACGGACCTGCTCTGTGAACCTTCACCCAATTCATAATAAAAAGTTGTTGTTGTTTTTAAAAGGCATCTCACTTTCACCTTTTCTGGGTTAACAAAAACACTGGGCACTGGACCTAGAATGGGGCAGAGGGAATGTGAATGAAGCCCAGAAGGAGACTACGTGTCGGAGCACATACCTTGTCCTACTCACAGGACATGCTGAAAGCTGCCTTTTCTACAGATCTGAAGAAGGTGTTCTCTTACCAAATCTGGTTTCCTAGAAGGCCCCCAAGTAGATAAAGGGTCAAAGGAAAGGCTTTCTTTCCTTCTTCTACTTGATAGGGCTGGCTGCTGTACCCTTCAAAACCAAAGGGGAAGATCAAATGAAGCTCACAAACTCTACCCATGCTCTGCAAGGGAGAGAGCTGCAATCTAGAAGGATGAGATGAGAAGGTCATGGGATAGCAGAGCAGGACCGATTGTTAGATGTAGGCCAGGGTAGGTAACAATGCTACCTCACCGAAGAGTCCACAGTCACTGAACTTGGCTCTCTCCTGGACTCTGATGGACCTTCCGTCCTTAGAACTTCAGGTTCTGCTTTTGCATAGACTTCCTTGATGCTCCGGGCTTTGGCCACTTCCACCTTTGTGCTTACTACAATTGGCTTCTTTGAGCTTGGCAATCCCAGACCCGGAGTCTTATTGGACTTCCTCTGTTTACACAAGACTTGTCAAGCAGGTTATACAGCTTTCTGCCACTTTTCTTTCCAAACACCTCTTAAATGCCAAGATATCTGGAAGTAAATGAGTGATAAAGTTTTCACACCATAATCCCAAAAACCTCAAAAAGCATGCACAGACCATAAACTTCATTGAAGACTTGCTGCTCATTTCCTAAATGGAGGGCCACATGTTTTTAAAGCTTGTAAGGAGCTCTGGTAGCATGGTGGTTACAAATCGGGCTGCGAACCTCAGGGTCAGCAGTTTAAAACTACCAGTTGTTCCAAAGGAGAAAAGACGAGGCTTTCTGCTCCCATAAAGATTTATAGCCTCAGAAACCCTGTACAGGGTCGCGTGAGTTGGAACTGACTTCACGGCACAAAACTACAACAAGGGAAGCAGTACAGGAATGGACAGTGTCTCATTCCGTCATGCACAGGGTTGTTATGAATTAGAACTGACTCGATGGCACCTAACAACAACAACAAGGAAAGAGTTAACAAATATAAGGTCAAAATCAAGTGTGCTGTGTTTCTATCATAACTGCCGGACTGTTTCCAGAAGAAATAAAATGCACCCATTGAAGTCGGCAGCAAGTCTTATGGCTGCATCAATAATAATTTTCACTTGCACAAAAAATCCTCCGATAGCACACAGGTGATCACGAACTCCCCTTTACTTCACAAATACAGAAAATTTAGGAAAGGAAAGTTAAATGCTTTCCTGTATCAGCAAAAAGGGTAGCAACAGTACTCAGGACAGCTAGGCTTTCTGCTTTTTAACCCATGAATCCAACACAACACAAGAAAGACAGCGAATTTGTTTCCACCACAGAAGAGATGAGCTTCTACCGTCTACTTCAGAAGTATATGATAAAAGAAAGAGAGAACTTGTGAAAGACACCTAGTCATTTTGTAGAAAGAATCAATACAACAGTAGCCCAGGGCACAGGTCTTCCCAGAGGTCAAGATGGTATGAACCAAGGTCAAGACTGTATGGAACCAAAAACTCAAGGCCTTTTCTCAGTATGAGTCAGTCATATTGAGACAGCTTCAAGGTCAAAGGGGGAACCCTCAAACTGCCAGTCCTCACAATAAATGGGGCTGGGAACCTGTCACATCTCCGTTTCCATTGTTAAGTAGGTGACCTAGGGACACTCCTCTCAGATCCTGAGAAAGACAACTTATTAGGCATGACTAACACCTATCACACAGCCGCCCAAATCCCTACCTATTCTAACATAGCTGCCAAGTAATTCCAAGGACTTTCTAAATGATGTTTTAGTTCAAGATGTTTTGAATTCTTGTTTTGCATATCATATGCTGTTGTTGTTGTTGTTAAGTGCTGTCAGTTTGATTCCAACTCATTAACAACAACAACATAGTGACCGCAATAGGGTTTCTGAGGAGTGACTGGTGGGTTTAAACCACCGATCTTACAGTTAGCAGTCCAGTGTTTAACCAATAGTGCCACATCAGGATAAGCTCTTAATAACAACAATATATATATTCATATAAACACAACATTTGCCAATTTGGCATTTTTCACAGAAAAGGTTTCTGC
Organism: Chrysochloris asiatica; assembly: GCF_000296735.1. Lineage (NCBI taxonomy): Eukaryota > Metazoa > Chordata > Mammalia > Afrosoricida > Chrysochloridae > Chrysochloris > Chrysochloris asiatica. The sequence continues at coordinate 12,974,314 of NW_006408604.1, forward strand.
TCCTAGAACTCTCACCCACAGAGGAGTACACCCAAAGGATAAGATAAAACCCTGAAGACATGGGCAGAGTTCAACTGACAGCTCCTTCAAGGCCACGAACCAGCACACCTGGCCATTTGGCAGCTGTTCCTTACTTTAGCAGATCTTACCTGCCTGAGCAGGAAACAGTGATAAGGCTAAAGCTAGTTTATGTAGACTGCCGTGGTTTTTCACATTTAAGAAGAACCCAATTTTAAAACACATCCTTAAATTGAAATTGTTGAACATCAATCCAGTGGAGTGTCACAGAGTCAAAAACAACAGAAATATTCTAAGTCAAATATTCTAACAACAAATATTCAACTATAAAGCTCTGCATACAATATTACAAATTGCTAGATGCTATGAAATAACGATAAAAGGAGAATATAAAATTTTAGGTCAACATTCATAAGACCTATGTAAGAACTATGTGAACACAGGGCTCATGACCTGAACAAGTCAGGGACAGGTAATTGGTGACTATGTAAAAAAAAAAAAAAAAGACTCTTTAAAAATCTTATTAAGTGGTTTAAACATTTGTCGTTATTGTTATGTGCCTTCGAGTTGACTCCAATTCACAGCGACTCTGTATAGGGTTTCTAAGGAGCAGCTGGTGGGTTTGAACTGCTGACCTTTCAGTTGCCAAGCCAATGCTTATCCTACAGTGCCATACCGGTTTAAATGTTGTACTTACATTCTAGATTGTTGTTGTTATGTGCCGTGGAGTCGGTTCTGACTCATAGCAACCCTGTACAGGGTTTCCGAGGCTGTAAATCTTTATGGGAGCAGAAAGCCTCATCTTTCTCCCATGGAGCAGCTAGTAGTTTCGAACTGCTGACCTTGCGGTTCACAGCCCGATTCGTAACCACTACGCTACCATTCTAGATAGTGATGATATAACTGGATACTAAAATGAGCACTGAGTCTCAACTTGAAGGAGCTCTCCAGGTAGCCCCAAGGACAGTTCCACCTCCTTGATCACCACAAAGTAAACGGACCTAATTTTAAAAGATTTTATTAGGGAATGTTTTGAGAGTTTTTATTACAAATTGTATTCTCTTGCTGGTTACTGCATAACCTATCCGTCATTTGCTGCTCTGTGCAAAATGAACACTTAGCATGAAGGAGGAACAAGGCTCTTTATGTAGGTGCCCTTACTAAGGCTCAGATCACTGTCTTATTAGGGGAAGAGCCACGCTGCCCTGCAGGGGCCACCCCCAGGGGAGCCAGCAGAGGGTCACTTCGTCACAGCACCAAGCCCTAAGATTTCTCCCCTTGTGATGCAGCCTCTGTAGACTTTGTGCTCTCATGTTTCCGTCACTTTTTAGCATGATATCAATGCTAAGCTTCATTCCCACCACACTTTCAATCAAGCCTGTACAGGGTTTCCGAGGCTGTAAATCTTTATGGGAGCAGAAAGCCTCATCTTTCTCCCACGGAGCAGCTAGTAGTTTCAAACTGCTGACCTTTTTTCTCTTTGTCTTTCATTAGGATTAATATTCTTCACAAGTGACTTCATGAGTGACGCCGGTGAGAGAGATAAGGGATAAATTGATGTAAAATGATGGGAAGGGATGCAGATGCTCCTAGGTGCACAGCCACCACACGGGAGAGAGTCTAGAGGGCGATGTTTATGTAGTTCATGAGCCACAAAATCTAGCTCAGTGAGAAGTGCAGTTTGCCTATGCAAGAGTCTACAGAATGCAGGATGCATCTGTACTATGTAAGGTTTCTTCTGTACTGTTCTCACTGTTGGGACAGTCACATCAACTCCATATCTAACAGCTTGCTGCCTGGGGTGGTGTTACATCTGTGCAGGCAGGACCTCTGCATACTTGTGTCTTTCTCCTTCTGTCCACTTTCTATGGTGTACACAATGTCCCTCCCTGACTATGAACACCAGTGTGTTCCCTACTTCACTGCTACGGGCTCAAGTTTAAATCTTGGCATTAACATTTACTAGCTGTATGACTCTGTGCAAGTGACTTGGCCCCTGAACCTCAGTCTCCTAGGTTATAAACTAAACTGGAGATAAATGCACGATCTTAAAAGGCTGTGCAGATTAAATGAACATAGGAATACATGTGCGTCACCTGCTCCTACTGCAGTATTATAGAGCGTGTGCATACAGGAAGTGTTCTTCTCTTCCTCTCATATGCTTAAACCTGAACTGGTTTGTGCTGCTTCAAAGGATTTTGTATTTATTACAAGACTACTAACTGAAAGGTTGGGAGTTCAAACCCACCAGCTGATCCTCGGAAACCCTATACAGGGTTGCTCTGAGTCGGAATTGACTCGATGGCACTGAACAACAACTCCCCACTTACATATGAAGGAATCATGCCTTTTAATTTATACTGTCCACTACATGAGCGCTGCACATAATGGGAAGCCAACAAATAACTGTGGTCTCGGATGTTGAATGGAGTCCTGGTGTGGTGCTGTGGGCTAATGCGTCAGACTACAAAGTCATTTGAACTGCAAGGTCAGTCGTTCAAACTCACGAGCTGCTCCTTGGAAACCCTATACAGGGTCACCATGGGTGGGAATCGACTGGACAGCACTTAACAACAACAACAGGATGTTGAATGGGCTCCTGGTGTGGCACTATAGGATCAACACTGGACTGCAAACTACAAGGCTGACAGTTTAAACCCAGCATCTGCTCCTTGGAAACCCTATACATGGTTGCTAAAAGTTGGAACCAACTCGGCTGCCAACAATAAAATGTTGAATGGAGACTTGGTGTGGCACTGTAGGATCAGCACTGGACCACAAGGTCAGTTTGAACCACAAGGTCGGCATTTCAAACCCACCAGCTGCTCCACTGAAATCCTATACAGGGTTTTTATATTTTAGAACTGACTCAACATCACTTAACAACAACAACAACAGGATGTTGAATATGTTGAATACGTGGCTCATTTCCCAATATGTAGTAACAGCGTCTGGTAATGTTTCCTAAGGACACTACTGTGGATTCTGTGTACAGTTAATCTTCCTCAGTGTCTACTCAGCTTCTCACATCCCTTATTCCAAATATGTCCTTCTGTTATTTGGAATGCCCTTAATAACCCTCATAAATCAAATCATTCACTCATTTAGTCACTTAAACATGTCTTGAATATATACCATGTGTTGTTGTTGTTAAGTACCGTGAGTCAGTTCTGACTCATAGTAACCCTGTATAGGGTTTCTGAGGAGCAGCTGGTGGGTTTGAACTGCTGACCTTGTGGTTCGCAGTCCAGTGCTGATCCTACAGTGCCATATCAGGAGTCCAACCCTCATAAGCCAAGTCACTCATTCATTCAATCACTTAAACAGATCTTGAATATGTACTATAGTATACTAAATAGGAGCGCTATAGAAATGGATAAGACCTGAGTCTTCTTACCTTAAGGCAAATGGAAGGAATCAGATGAGAAGGTAAACACAATAACACAGTGCTAAACTTGGAGTGCATATGTGAGTCCTATATGAGTCCTATGGGACAAAGAGGAAGTACACCTAATTCAACCTGAGAATTGTTAAGTGCCGCTGAGTCAGTTCTAACTCAAAGTGACCCTGTTTAGGGTTTCTGAGGAACAGCTTGTGGGTTTGAATCACTGACCTTGTGGTTAGCAGTTCAGTGCTTATCCTACAGCACCACACCAGGTCTCCAACCTGATAATACTATTCTGAAATTAAAAAAAAAAAAAAAAGACTTGACCTTCAAAGCACTTCACTTTGTTGAAAGAATAAGTAAAAGGGAAACCCCATCTTGGTCTGTTACACAAAATTTATTAAAGCAAATGTCATTCCAAAGAAAATCTTAGAATTGCCAAGTCTTGTCAGTGCCTACTCTCATTTGAAACCACATACAATGTAAAACAAAAGACCTGTTTTACAACTAAAAGTTTAGAATTCTGACTGATCTTTCACACACACATATTCACAGCCCAACTTGTAAGTACTTAGCACCAGACTAGAAGTTGAGTGGGAAAAAAAGAAGGAAAGAAAATATAAGTATTGACCGCTTCCTTCCAATTCTTGGCAGGGAACAGAGCCTAGAAAAATAATGTGCCCTGACCCAAGGTGAACTTGACAAGGAGTAGGGGCAGAGAAGTGGATGTAGCCAGTTCACAGTAGAAGAAATACACAGTAAGAGAACTCTAGTCTCCTCAAGTGGGAGTCAAAGAACCCAGGAGCAGAAGGATAAGATCTATCTGCAAGAATGCTGGAGTAGGCTCTCCCCAAAACCTTGGTGTAAACAAGAAGGATCTCTACTTTATAATTCCAATCAGAGAGGCTTGGAAGCCTGAAAGGGCTTCACATATGGCACACACAGACAGGCCCCATTTCCAGATGCATAGCCACTCCAAAGACCTTAATGAACTGTCAAAAATTTCCAAATTCAGACTTTTATCCTACTTCTTTAAGGCCTATCACTCTTTGTCTCCCCTCTTTCCAAGTTTTTATTCTAGCCATCAACTCAGCTGCCCACATCACTTCTTCCAAACTTGGCCTTCTGTTATTTGGAATGCCTTTAATAATCCAAGTCATTCATTCAGTCACTTAAACATGTCTCTATTAGTACACAGAGCAAAACAGCAGTCACTTCCTGAAGACCTGGTCTTATTCATCTTTGTATTCCACTCTGATTACGGCTAGGATTCTATAGTATATCAGTACTCGGGAGACCTTCAATCCATGTTTATATAATGAATGACACCTAGTCAAAGGCCAAGCGAGAGAAACAATGAGGAAATGGACCACAGAAATATCACACTGTTTACAGATTTTGACTCTCTTGGTCCACACACTGGCATCAGCCGTCTTCACATGATTAGCTCCAACTACAAAAGAGTTGTAAACCTGCCTTACAGTTTTCCTCCAAACCCGTAGAATATATTCCTTCTCTAGGAGCTGCCTGCTAACAAGGAAGCTTTAAACCTTACACTAAGCTCTACATCAACTGTGCAAAGCTGGCCCCTATCAGGACCTGTCGGAGGGAAACCTGATCTGCGACAGTAACCAGAGAACTAAGTGGCTAACCTGCTTGCAATCTGGAGGCAATCACAATTGAGTTGTGGGTTTAAACCAACTGTAACTGGGTAATACCTGAGAGCTAAATGCCCTACAAGACCAAGAGTTAGGCAAACTGGTACATAAGCATCTCGTACGTACATAAGCACCTCTTACAAGACCAAGAGTTAGGAAAACTGGTACGTAAGCACCATGGACCAGGGATGAGGAGAGAGCTGTGGCAGACCAGCATCAATTCTTCTGGGTCAGGGAACAGACAGGCTGCTTCTGGTGGCCTGCTTTTACTCCAGGAACCCTCAGGAATGGGGGTTCTACTCTGCCCAGCCATGCGTCCCACATTCTTCTTAAAGGCTCTTAAGGAGAACTGGTCTTATCCCAAGGAATGCTCATTTTTAAAGATCTTGATGGGTGGTCCAGTTAGCAGCCAGTGAAATAAAGTTGAAGGTATCACCTGGGGGGGGGGGGGTGTGTGTGTATGTGTCTGACTGCAGGTGAAGGGAGACAAGAGCAGAGGCCAAATTTACTGATGGTAGGATAGGAACAAAAACTAAAAGGGAACCTTGAGGATAAATCCAGTTTGATTCATAATGATAACAGGATTCAATTTCTACTATGTATCTGGCACTATGCTGGGGACAGAGATAAAGAAGAGGTAGTCATAGCCCTCAAAGAATTCATATTCTTGAAGTTCACACTTTATACCAACAAATACATATGATTTTAAATTTAGAATTTAATTAATATTGTTACAATGTGGTTTATGAAGAGAGAGAAAGAAAAGCAGAGAGGGCAGTTGGGTGAATGGGAGAGAGAAAAAAAACAAAACACATAAAGAGGAAGGAAGAAGGAAGACAGGGAGTGAGAAAGGAGGGAGAGAGGGTTATTGAGTATGAAGTGGGATGGTGCTGATGCAATGCTTTGTTTCTGGTTTCCAGTACATGCTCAATAAATATTAGCCATTTATTCATTGTTATATCTATCACTGGAAGCCGAGTCATCCTGGCCTAATTAAAAGGTACTCTGGTAGCGTAGTGGTTACGAATCAGGCTGCGAACCTTAAGGTCAGCGGTTCGAAACTACCAGCCGCTCTGCGGGAGAAAGATGAGGCTTTCTACTCCCGTAAAGATTTACACCCTCGGAAACCCTGTACAGGGTCGCTATGGGTCGGACCCGACTCGATGGCACTTAACAACAACAACAACAACCCCTTTACAGGGAACATGAAAGAAGAGAGATCGGACAACCTAAGAGCCTTATTTGTATTCTGTTATAAGGCTCAGCACTGGACTGGGAACCACAAGGTCGGCAGTTCAAATCCACCAGCTGCTCCTCAGAAACCCTCTACAGGGTCGCTATGAATCAGAATCAATTCAACAACAATACGGCTTTTATAATACAGCAAACAATATTTTAAGGGCTTCTATCAATTCACTGAAAGCTCACAAAACTGTGAGAGGTTAGTATTTCCACTTTACACATAAGAAAACTTACATAAGAGATTATGTAAGGTAATCACTACTCAATTATTAAGTGAGAAAAATTTCAAATCCAGACAGTCTGATTTTGGAGCTCATCTTCTTATTCTTTATACCCATAATTCTCAAAGTGTGGTCCCTGAAACCTAGGAACTTCTTGGATTTAAAAGTTCTTGGCACTCACCTCAGCTCTGCTAAATCAGAAACTGTGGGAAGGGCCCAACAATGTTTCAAATTCCCTCCAGGTGTATCATATAATCATATAATCACTGCGTTATATGATACTGCGAGGCCCTGTTGGTACTGTAGGATAAGCACTGGCTGGCTAATCTCAAGGTCGGAAGTTCAAACCCACCAGAGGCTCCACGGAGAAAGATGAGGCTTTCTCCTCCCATAAAGATTGATAACCTTGGAAAAACTATACAGGGCCACTATAAACTGGAATTGCCTCTAAGGCAGTAGACTTGCTTTGTGGGGTCCATATAGAGGCTACGTTAAAGCAGGTAACAAAACACTTCTTCCACGGAATGTGTCCTGGCAATGAGCAAATATCAAAGCATCAGGTCATGTAGTTTTTCTATTTAGGGAGTAGCCTTAGTATTGGGTCCTGGAAGAGCAACATTGTTAAGTCTTTATTTTTAGATAAGTCAATTGTGTTACTTTGACTCTAACTACACTTTGATGTGGTGCAGCAGGTTAAGTGTTGGGCTGCTAACCTAAAGTTCAGCAGTTCAAACCCACCAGCTGTTTCTGGAGAGACCGATAAAGCATTCTGCTTCCGTAAAGATAGACAGTCTCAGAAACCCTATGGAACAATTTTACTCTGTCCTATGGGGTCGCTGAGTGGGAATTGGCTTGATGGCAGTGGTAACTGATTTGGTTTCGTTTTGGATACTTTAACATAAAGAGGTAAAAGGAGGGGGAAGGCGAGCTGTTGTGAGAGTCCTGGATGTACTTAGAACAGTTTAACTCCTTCATAGCATTCCAACATCAGTAAGCAGACAATAGATCACTAAGACCAAATAAAATCCCTTGCTGTTGAGTTGATTTAGACTCTAAAGGACCCATATACTCATAGGACTGAGTAGAACTGGCCATAGCGTTTGTTTCCAAGGCTGAAATTATGGAAGAAGACTGCCACATCTTTCTCCTGTGGAGTAGCTTGTGGGTTTGAACCACTGACCTTTCAGTTAGCAGCCAAGTGATTAACCACTGTGCCACCAAGACTCCTTTAATAGGTCACCCACTTACTTTACCCACTGCCATTGAGTCAATTCCGGCTCAAAACGACCTAACACAGGGTTTCCGACGATGTAAATCTTTACAGGAGCAGACAACCTCATCTTTCTCCCGTGGAACAGCTGGTGGTTTTAAATCACTGACCCTGTGGTTAGCAGACCAATGCCAAACCCACATGGTCACCAGGGTTCCTTTAGCAAGTCACAGTGGCCCCAAGTATCTACCACCACATTAAAAATGAAACTTAAAAAGGGAAGATTTGCTTCTCACGTGTTAATATAGCTTCCGACAAAGCATAGCTGGTGAATTTGTTTGCATTTCCCACTAGAGCTAACTCAATTATTCAAAGGGATTATCCAGTTTGAGGATTAGCTAAACCTTTTGCTTCTCTTCCCCAGAGCAGTTACCTTATGGCCATTTCACTGTTCATTAACACCTCTACTGAGGGTAAGCAGAGGAGAATAAAAGGTAAGGAAACTCAAAACCATCAATTTTGTTCCTTAGCAGTTGTGTAAAGACATGGTGGGAGAATTGTTATTGGCAAAATGAGACACTGGGATTCTCTATGGGCTTCAATTGTCCATGATCTCCCTGCCCCTAATCATCAGATGGTCAGATGCCTCACTCTACAGCATTCAGCCAGTCTACAAGTGAATCAAAGCATAAAGTTCAAACGCTAGAATTTCCACACAGGTAACCTATGGTAACCTTTTAAATTATAGCTCTTCAGAATGCCAAGGTCATTGACCATTGCAATCACAAAAATCACAAGTGAAACTGATTACATCGCAACAGCTCCCATTTGAATTCTAATAGTTGAATTCTTCCCTCCATTCCAAGTTTTCCACTACACAACGGAATACAGTATGCTTCTAAGTCCACTGCCAACGAGTTGATTCTGATTCACAACAACCCCATCTAGAGTTTCAAGGCTGTAAACTTTAAGGAAGCAGAAAGCTTCATCCTTCTTAAGCAAAGCAGCTGGTGGATTTGAACAATCAGGAAAGGAGCATACAAGACTGAGGCTCTAGAGGCACTGGATTAACACTGGGCATCTTGAAGCCACCAGCTGCTTAGAGAGAGAAGATGTGGTGTCTGCTCCCAGAAAAACCACCTCAGAAACCCCATGGGGGTAGTTATACTATCTCAATTCAGAATCACCTCCTTGGTAGTGGGCTGGGTGGGTTTACTTTCATAAGAAAAATAGGAAATTTAGCATCAGTTGTTGCTAAGTGCTGCTGAGTCGGTTGTGACTCATCGAGCATCTGCATAGGGTTTCTGAGATGCAGCTGGTGGGTTTAAACTGCCGACCTTATGGTTAACAGCCCAGCACTTATAGTATAGTGCCACACCAATTAGTCTAGGCAAGGAAAGGAACTTTGGTGGCACTGCGGGTTAGGCTGCATGTTAGGCACTGGATGCTAAACACATTGGACTGCTAATCACAAGGACAGCTATTCAAACCCACCAGCCACACTGCAAGAGGAAGAGGAGGCTTTCTACCCATGTAAAGATTTACAGTCTCAGAAACACTATACAGGGTTGCTGTAAGTTGGAATTGACTAGCTGGCAGTGGGTTATATACTAGGAAGTCCTGATGGTACAATGGGTTAAGCATTTTACTGCTGAGTGAACCCACTAGTCACTCCAAAGAAGAAAGTGGTGATAACCTATTTGTGTAAAGATTGGACCACCTACGGAGCGGTTCTACCCTTTAATCAGAGCCCTGTAAAATGACCAATGGACTCGCTTCACTACTTGTCAACCAGCTCTTCCTTGCCCTCATGGTGATAGGATTCATTCTCAGTACTGGAACCCACTTTCAAAAGGCTGTCTGTCCTTCAGGAGAGAAAGTCTCCTGGCTTCTCTCTCCAAACACACTGAGTATCTCTACATTATAGACCTGAAAGACCAGCAGCTTTAGTGGGCATACAGTGTGCTGATAATTTTAATGTGTCCTACATTATCCCCAAATCTTACAAGATAATTTGGGACCATGACTATCTCTTGTTCACAGATACTAGACACACAGGCAATGTGTAGAGATGCTTCTGCCTAAAGCGAATGGATTCTAGATTTCCCCCATCTAGCTCCTCATGGACCAAGTTCAGCTTCCTTCTCCAGCGGCTCACTGGCAGAGTGGCAGCTTGGCCACTCACTGGGTGACATCTGGATGATTCTGATTCTGGAGATGCCAGAGAAACTACCCTGACTTCCCTAACAGACCAAATGAAACACTGCATTCTGCACAGGCTCAACAGCGTCAGAAAGGAGAGAGAAAGCCAGCCTCTGAGAAATTCCCGTCTGAACAAGTCCTTCTGAATCACTGCTCAGGGGGCTGCCAAGGACCCTCACAGTGACTGGGGTGGAGAACTGTGCTGCCCTAAAAACAATTCTTACATATTCCAAATTATGACCCATGCAGTCACCCAGGGCCTGCTCAGAAGGGTCTTGCTCTTGGCTTAATATTCTGTTGTCATTGTCTTGAAATTCACCATATTTTCTGCACACACGGTCCCACATTTTTATTTTCCACAGGGTCCTGTACAGACTGACCTATACTGCAGAGCAGTATTAAGTCCAGAGAATCAAGTCTGAGCAGTCACCCTCTTGATCTGGGACGCCAGGCCAAGAAAAGTAGGGTATGGCCAAGCCTATCCATCTCTCTCTTCCTTTTCTTTTCTGCTTGAAAAACATTCGCAAGAGATAGGGCTACTGAGACTAAGAAAGCTCCACTTCTAGGCTGTTAACGCTGCTCTGCCTCATATTCAGCCTGACCTGGTTGCTGCAACAAGTCCTTTGAGGTCAGATACCACAGACGAGGATGATAGTGAGGCGTATCCGGGCCACTCACAGCCTCGAATCTGTTTGGGTACAAACTTTTCTGTGATCATCAACAACACCAAACCCACACAAAAGCAACTGTCCCAAAGCATATTCCCTAAGTGGCCTTCAAAAACCTTTCCCAACTTTTTGTTTTGTTTGCTTTGTTTCATTTTTTCAAAAGGAGGCAGAAGACAAAAGACATTATTTCTTTGAATGATTCCGTAAGTGCAGGCACATAGGGTTAAGCCTTTTATTAATGTTCTCAGACGTGGATGAGAACATTAATAACTCTACACACCCACATGCAACCACACACTTACACACACATATCATCACAGCATTAAATCACAGCAGGTGAATACAGCTGTGCTCCCTTTAAAAAGACAGCTCTTCTCATTGATGTAACTACATAGTCCATCACACCCCAGGTTGTGATTCCAGTCTATTGTAACCCCTGTGTATAGCCTCTTCTTCAGACTGTGAAATCAGTGTCACCTAGCAATGCCTCTGCATTCTAACTGGCAATCAACTCAGGGAGCTGGAGCACATGCCATCAAAGATGAACATGCGGGCACCCTTGGCTCCAGGTCTGTCCACTCTTGGGAAGGCAGATTTCGTATTTGCCAGCTTCTTGACAAATGGAAGGAAACATAGCTGAGACGACACTACAGTCTTTGGAATAGGAAAGCAACAGTAACATACAGGCTGCAGGAAGAGCAATGACACAGACAAAACATTATGACAATTTTTCTCAAAGGCTCAGGGAAACCATCTATCTGTGTGCACGGAAGGCCAGAGCACTCCGGCTCAGATGAGAGTTGATTTACCACACTGGCCCCTTTACCTAATTATCTTAGATCCAAGAGAGAAAAATCTGCCCTACTCTTAAGACAGGGATAAGTGGCTAAGCAGTGTATGGACTTAGCCCAAATGCTTTAAGGCCATTACGGTGTCCTTAGAACTGGACTATATAAACATGGAGTGGAATCAGACAGATCTGGAAGGAAATAAGCAAAGCAAAACCCAATACAGCAGCTCACATGGCCATTCCACTCACCACATGAAAGAAAAATCTGAATTTTAGAGCTGGAAGGGAACAGAGCAGTGCTTTTTGTCTTTGTCTCTTATTTCACAGATCAGAATATGGAGATATGGTCGGTAGCTCTGGGTCTAAGTGAATCTTCCAGCGTATTCCTAAGAAAAAGGAGAGAAGGGAGAAACCAGTCCTGCTCTGCCTACATCTACCAATTTCAGTCAAAAGTGAACAACTCCCACCAAATATCCATATTAATGGCAAAGCTGAAACTGAAGCAGTCTAGAAAAACCTTACATATTCAAGTCAACTCACTTAGGTGGCACAAGTCAGTGTGAATTAACCAAATTACAGCCCGAGCTCCATTTATTTGATCTCAAGTGGTTTTAAACACAAAAGGGCAATAAGCAAGATGTTGTTTCTCTTAATTTTTTAGTATCAGCAATTCTGTTTTACCAAGATGACAGTTAGGTCAAAATCCACCATTCTTTCCTGAAACTCATATTTATATCAAGAGAAGATGCTGAATATTATTTTTTAATTCATCTAAGAAACCCAATGGAGATTGTCTGAGTTATGTTGGCTTTTCCTCTACCATCTTTCACATTTAGGTATTTTACACAATCCAAAGCCTTTACTACAAAGGTCAGTCTGTGAATTTGTGACAGGAGTCACAGAGAGAAACTGACTGTCTTAAATCTCCAATTTATAGTATATGAGAAAACAGGATTTCATCCAAAAATGAAGAACATTTCTGGCCTTCCTCTGTAAAGCTGTCTCATGGGCAGAAATGGGTGGGAGCGCTAATTCAGGAGGCAGGCAGACTCAGCAAGAATGTGCACAGCTTAGAAAGGACAAACTTGGGTTCAAATCCCAGATACGTCACTTATTAGCTATGTGACTTTAAATGTTACCAAACATCTTTGAGTCGTGGTTTTCTCATCTTTAAACTGAGAGTAATGTTACCTACTTCATAGGCTTGTTGCAAGCATTAAACGAGACAATACATACACACGTTCGTTACCAGTTAAATGATAGTGAGCATGAGTTTCAGTTATAGCTTTGACAGTCAACCTCTTCAACTCCCAAATAAAGGAGTCAAAATATATAATTACTAGAGTTCATCACAATTCTAACTCTAGAAGAGTGCTCAAATCTCAAGCAATCCAGTCTATCTGATGACCAATGAAAGATAAATGACTTATATGATAGATTTTCTTGCACTTTCAAAGCAGTCTTGTAAAATGGCCAGATTTTATGTCACCCCTAGAATCCCTGCTTCTTTGGGCTAAATAAAAAAGACAGGCATAATCTTCTATATTTGAACTAGTGAACCAGGTGCTGTTGAATAAATTCCTACTCATGGTGACCCCATGTGTATCCGAAGAGAACTGTGCTCCACAGGGTTTTTTCAATGGGTGATTTTCCAGAAGTAGATAGCCAGCCCTTTCTTCCGAGATGCCTATGGGAGAAACAGACTTGCTAAACTTTCAGTTAGTAGCCAAGCACATTAACAAGCCTTTCAAACTCATGTCGTCATGTTATAACCCAACTGTCTCTAAGACCAGAGCCTCTTCATCTCAATCGGATGTCCATCTCAATCCAATATCTTGAATCCATTCCTAAACTGGTCCCAGTATGTCTATGGTCTCCTTTCTCCAATGCTTCTTCCATAACCATCAGTCTTCTTCCCAACTGCAGTGCAGAACTGACTGCACTCCAACACCTCCATGACTTCTCACTATCTTCTCTAGAGCCCCACTCATGATGAGGCCTCCTCCCATGAGCTTCAATCAAGTGCCCTGTGTTCTAGTTCATTCACATTCCCTCCTCAAAGAGCTCCTGCCTTCTCCACAAGGATGTCCACTCTGACCCCTTATCATCTGAAATAATCACCTCTCACCTTCCTCAGCAACCTGTTTATAAGTCTACATGTACTTGATCAATACACTTGACTTTTTGTCTTAAATTACAACCATTTTCCTACATGACTGTCTCTATAGCTGATCGATAAGTTATGTAGTTTACACCTTAGTTCTTAGTCCTTGTGTCTATGTTAACTCAGGCATGTAGTAGATAGCCCAAAATATCTTATTGACTAATTGGCTAATTGGTTTCAGTAGGCCCCTAATCAAATGTATGCTTGAAAAGAAGAAGCAGGACTAGGTTGTTGGACAATTCCTTATCATAGTATCTTTCCTTATTCAGCTATCACCTTAGAATGTGGAGAGAGCAAGAGCCAAGCCCATGAAGACACTGGGCATGAGGCTGCTTAAGTTTTGATTTGGAGTCGTGGTCAGAGAACAGGACAACGCTGTCTTCTTTCTCTTTTTCTGGCCTCTCTCCCTCATTACCTGCTTATCTTTAAATTTAAACTCGTTCTTAATTTATTCACTATATGCTAAGCACGGTTTTCACATAAAGAATACAGCGGCAGTTAAAGCAAAGCTCCTAGCTTACATTGGAGTGTAGTGAATTGCCTATGTTTATTGTCAAACAAGTCACCTAGGAATCATGCTAAATAGCAGAATCAGAGCCAGTGGGTCTGGGGTGGGATCTGATAGTCTGCATTTCTAACAAGCTCCCAGGTAATACTGAGGCAACTGCCCCACTTTCAGAATATGAGACTTGCGCATTGGTTCACAGCCTTGGCAGTATATTGGAACCACTTGGGAAGTTTTCTAAAATACTGATGCCTAGGCCCCTTCCCAAGTGTTTCTGATTTAATTGGTCTGTAGTACACCTAGGCATAAGGAGCTCTGGTAGCATAGTGGTTACAAATCGGGCTACGAGCTGTAAGGTCAGCAGTTTGAAACTACCAGCTGTTCCATGGGAGAAAGATGAGGTTTTCTGCTTCCGTAAAGATTTACAGCCTCGGAAACCTTATGAAGGGCTGCTATGAGTCAGACCCGACTCCTCAACACATAACAACAACAACACCTAAGCATTGGGAATTTTTTAAAACCTTCCATGCAGATTCTACTGAACATCCAAGGTTGAGAACTACTGCTTTAATAGGCAGATGCAAGCAAGAAACAGATATAATGTTTCAGGTGGTAGAAAGTACTATGAAGCAAAATAAAGCAAGGTAATTGCAACAGAAAGTGGCAGTATATGTAATTTTATATCAAGTGGCCAGGGAAGGCTCTGCTGAGTAGATAACATTTGAATAGACGCCTGAAAGTGCAAAGACAAGCCATGCAGATATTGGGGGGTTGGGTGTTTCATGCAGATGTAACAGCATGTACAAAGGCCCTGAGGTAGAAGAGTGAGTGACATGTTTTATGTTAAACAGCAAAGGAGACCAACACCCAAGAACATTCATTAGGAGACTTTACTGAAACAAAGACTTATAATCATAGTAAAATAGGTAGTGTGGTCTTAACAGAAAGTCTAGGCACCCAATGTCTGAAGGATGAAAAAGAGTAATGTTTTAAAGTGAAAAACTGGTCTAAGATAAGCAATCACAAAACCTTTGGAAACTGTAGGAATGCACATGCATGCCAGGCCTTTTAATTAACACAAGAATGTATTAGATAAATAACATCATCTCCATTCTAAAGGTTAAATGACCAGGATCTCAGAGGGACAGATTCCCTTGTCTTGTCCATGGTCATAAAAGAGCTAGCTAGAACTCCAGTCTGACTGACATGAAAACTCTCTTTCCACCATAAATTAATCACCTATTTGGTTATTCTCCCGTATTTTCACTTCACACATTTCCCTTATCAGAGGCAGAGATAGGAGTGCTCGTGTGGCACTGTAAGATAATCATTGAACTTCGGCAGTTCAAACCCACCAGGCCTTCCTATACAGGGTCGCCATGAGTTGGCACAGGCAGAGATGAATAGAGTAGATGAGGGGAAGGAGGCAGATATCAGAGGATAGAGGTAAGAGAAAATTTTTCAGGAAATAAAGGGGTAGAGAGAAGGAGACGACAAGAGAAACAGTGAAGCAGTCTCCTCCACCAAATGATTCACATCTGATGTTCTACAAGTTCTGTGAAATGGGTACAACCAATGCCATTACCTCATCGACGATGAGTAAATACATCTCTGAGAGGGCTCCAATGGTCACATTTCTAGGAAGGTTGGGACTGAGTCTAAAAACCAGGTCCTTTATTCCCCTCCATACCAGACGAGTAGAGCTAGTATTTCACCTTCAGTCTAACACTACCTTAAAATGCTAAAAATGTCACTACACACAGAATATTTTTAATAGCACTGTTAACCCTACGCACGGATTGGGTGAATAAGATAGGGAATGAGGCAAAGGCAAATAGAA
Organism: Chrysochloris asiatica; assembly: GCF_000296735.1. Lineage (NCBI taxonomy): Eukaryota > Metazoa > Chordata > Mammalia > Afrosoricida > Chrysochloridae > Chrysochloris > Chrysochloris asiatica. Next base: position 12,990,217 of record NW_006408604.1, read on the forward strand.
CGGATGTAATTTACTCTGCCTACAACTGAGATCACTGTGCTTTAGAACTTTGGGGTGGCTACAAAATGAGACACAACAGTCCATGTTTACCTAATTTCAAACCTTTTGGTGGGCTAGAAAACAACGATGGAAGACTAACACAATAGCAGATGCCAGGAGAAAAATTTCAGGTCTGAAACAACATGGAAAAAGAACCAGAGCTTGCAGGAGCCTTAACAAAACAGGAGACAGAAAGAAAGGGGCTGGGTTAGAGAAAATGAGTCAGTGAAGTAATTCCACCCACAGAGGGAAGGTTGGGAAATACTATATAATTCTTCCTCAAAAATGCTGATGAAAATACTTTCTGGTTCAAATATAATGATGTTGAAGAAAGCAAGGAAATGATGTCTAAATCACAATTTCAGATGAGTACTCCTTTATATAGTTTTAAATTTTTGAGTAAGAATGTATCCCTAGAAGGGACCCATACACCATTGTTTCCTTTCAGACTGAGACTTTGAAACTGCTTTAATGGAAATGTTTGAAGGCAGAGGACACACTATGGATCTCCTTGAGAAAGCAGCAGGGCACACTGTTTCTTTCAAACAACAAATTTGGGATCTGGAACAACAGATATATGAAGAGAAGGGAGGGAGTTTTGGTGGAATATTTTGTTGTGTTAGGTGGAAGCTTACATAGTGAATTAGTTTTCCACTCAGTAGTTGTACAGATTGTCCTGTGACACTGCTGTGACCCCTGCAATGTGTCAGTGCTCTCCTCACACCCACCCTGGGGTCCCTGTTCCCATATGTGAGGTCCTCCTACTTCTCCCTACCTTCTCATGTTTGCTTTTGGACAGATGTTGTCCCTCTGGTCTCTTACAGTTGATGTTCTAAAGAGCATATCCATCCAATATGGTGTTCAGTTTATAGGCCAGTCTAATAGTGGGAGGGGCTTCAGTTCCAAATTAGAAGGCTGTCTTAAGGCAACAGTCTCACGGGTCCCTCCAGGCTCCATCAGACCAGGCAGTCTGGTCATTTTTATCAATGTGAATCTTGTTCTACAATTTTCATTCGCTTTAACCGGGACCTTCTATCGTGTCCTTGGTCAGAGTAGTCAGTAGTGATAGCCTGGCACAAGCTACTTCCTCTAGTCTCAGGAGGGCTGGTATGGCACTGAAGACTAAGCCCTGGACCGCAAGGTAGGTTTAAACCGCAAGGTCAGAGGTTTAAATCTATCAACCACTCCTCACAAACCCTATCTATACGGGTGGCTATGAGTCAGAACCAACTTGACGGCACTTCACATCAACAGGGTAGAGGAGTCTGTGGTACACGTGGGCCATCAGTTCTTTGAACTAACTGTATCCTTAACTTTTCATTTTCCTTCATTCTCCTTTCCTCCAGAGAGGAGACACCAATAATTTAATTGTAGATCGTTATTCATAAGCTTTCAAGACCCCAGACGCTCTTCACTAAGTTAGCATGTAGAACATTATCTTTATCAACTAGCCTTCAAGCCCCGTAATTCAGTCCCACAGGGGTTTGGTTAGGTCTAAGACATTTCCATAACTGTATTTCCTATGTGCTCTATTATATACATACATGTATGTAAAGAGCTCTGGTAGTGTAGTGGTTACGAATCGGGCTGCGAACCGCAAGGTCAGCAGTTCGAAACTACCAGCTGCTCTGCAGGAGAAAGATGAGGCTTTCTGCTCCCATAAAGATTTACAGCCTCAGAAACCCTGTATAGGGTTGCTATGAGTCAGAATCAACTCCAAGGCACATAACCACCGCCACCACCACACATGTATGTGGTGTAGTGAGTTATTTAATGTCTTTTGTAGCTAGTCTGTAACTCCCACCAAACATTTCTGCCCTGCTGGGTCTGGGTAAGAGAAGCATGGGAAGATACTGATAGGATCACATGATTCAGTTGTGGATGTTAGCAAGTTAATTGTAATTGTTAAAACTTGGAATTCTAGCATGGGTTTAAAAGATCACAAACCAGGTGTAAAGATCTCACTACCATCAAAGAAGAGCCAAGAGTAGACTATGTCCTTTGGATCCTGAGATCCCTGTACATTGAACTTCCTCGACCCAGGGACACAAAGGTGAGACATTAGAGGAGTGGCAGAGGACCACCAGAAGCAGCAGAAGCAAAAACCAGAGCGCAAGACCGAGCAAGGGGCTTCCTAGCCCAGGGAGCAAGTAAAGCGGGGTGGCATTGGGCAGGAAGCTTGCTTGTAGAGTGTCTCCAGGCATTTAAGTGGGGGGACTAAGTTTGCTGACCCAAGGAGCTAACGGCAAGTGCCTTCAGGCTGAGGCTTATGGTGGAGTGGTGTGTCCAGTAGGTGTTTATCAGCAGCTGACTGGAACAACTGTGTCCTGTGCATTTGCTGATCCTATACTGTAACCTGATGTTGTTAAGTGCCATCAAGTCGGTTATGACTCATAAGGTTTCCAAGAAGGAGCTGGTGGGTTTGAATGAGAGACCTTGTGGTTCACAGTCCAGTGCTGATCCTACCCTAATAAGGCCCATAATTGTGAGAGTTCTGTGTAACCACTGCAATGAATTACTGAGCCCAGTGGAGTAGACAGGGCCATAGAAGGAATGGTTGGTGCCACATATTTTTGCAATGTTGTTGTTGTTATAAAGTGCCATTGAGTCCATTCCAACCCATAGCAAGCCTGTATATGGTTTCCAAAGAGTGACTGGTGAGCTTGAACCGCCAACCTCGCAGTTCAAACGGCTTTGCATTCTGACGCATTAACCCACAGCGCCACACCAGGACTCCACAAATATGTATTTAAAACTATCCACAATCCTACCTATATATATGTTAGGTAGGTTATCCCTGTATGACCTCCTACATCTATTTAGCAACACATCTCTACTTTTGTATCCATTCACAAGTTACTGTTATTGCAAGACTGTATTTGTTATAGGATTTACTATTAACTTTATTCTAGTCACCTCGCCATGTCTTTCTTTGCCTTGGTTACATGGTACTGACTTCACCCATATGTTTATTGTCATTCCCTTCACCCAAATTAGCATGTGTCTACCAGCTGGTCCTTGGAAACCCTATACAGGGTCTCTATGGCACTTAACAACAACAACTATCAAGTATGGTGCTGTAGGAAAAAGCACTCAACCATAAGGTCAGTTTGAGCCACAAGGTCAGTGGTTCAAACTCACCAACCACTCCTCAGAAACCCTATAAGGGCCTCTATGAGTTGGAAATCAACTCAACGACAATTCTGTGACTGACTTGTTTCATTCAGCATAATTTCCTCCCCATTCATCCATGTTGCGATGTTTCATGGATTCATCATTTTTATTTTTTATCATTACCTAGTATCCCACTGTATGTATGCACCATAGCTTGTTTACTCTCCTGTTTTGCTATTGTGAATAATGTTGCAGTAATTATGGGTGTGTATATGTCTACTGGTATCACAGATCTTATTTCTCTCGTATGTATATCTAGCAATGATATTGCTGAATTGTATGGGATTTTATTACTATCTTTTTAAGGAAGCAATTTCCATGGTGTTTTTTTTTCATTTTACATTCTTACCAGCAGTGTGTGAGAATTACAATTGCTCTACACTCTCACCAGCATTGGCTGTTTTCTGTTTGTTTTAATCAGGGCCACTATTACTGGGGTGATATGGTTGTCTCGTTATAGTTTTGATTTGCATGCTTATAATCATTAATGACTAATGATTACAAGCATCTTTTCATCTGGATGTCTTCTTTAGCGAAGGGTCTGGTCATGACCTTTGCCCATTTTTAATTGGGTTGTTTGTCTTTTTGCTGTTGAGGTGTTTTTAAAAGACGGTTTCTATGCTTAAACGGAGTAACTTCTGCTGACGTCACAGTCAGAATAAAGGAAATTAACCCCACAGGCAGAGAAACTCCTACAATTCTTGGTGTGTGATGGTCCCCCTGATGCACTGACATCATTAAAACAGGACTTGTTGTTGTTAAGTGTCGTCGAGTCAATTCTGTATAGGGCTTCCAAGGAGCCGTTGGTGAGCTTGAACCATCAACCTTGCAATTCAAATGACTTTGCAGTCTGACACATTAGCCCACAGCACCACACCAGGACTCCAAAACTGGACTCAGCCTCCATGAAAAGATGGAACTTATTCCTTGAGAATCAATTTTGAAAATAGAGTTGGTTCAGTATCATTTCACTTTTTATCATACAGAAAAAAGTGTTTTAAAACATCCAGGAAAGAGAAATGATGGGTGGGACAGTGTTAAAAACCTAGATATACACAGTTAAGAGAAGATAAAGAGAAAGAAGAGGCAAGACTTTATGGCAGGCTTAATTCACTGGGAACACTCAGATCACCAGGGAATGGGCAAAACTCTTCCATGCTATTTGCCAACTCACTTCATTGTGGTTGCACTGAGTTATGAAGGATATTGAGGAGTTTTGGTGTGGCACTGTGGGTTAATGCACCAGATTGCAAAGCCGTTTGAACTGCAAGGTCAGTGGTTCAAGCTAAGCTCACCAGCTGCTCCTCAGAAACCCTATACAGGGTCGCGATGGGTCAGAATTGACTCCACAGCATTTAACAACATGACTATTTAAAGGCATTTGTTGTGGCCCTGGGAGGAAGAAGAACTGCTATTCCTGGCTGAGGCCTCTAGATGTCCAAGTCAAGATTGGTCCTCACAAGAGTCGAGGATGGAACTTCTCCAAAGAGAAGCCCAATTCTACAACCAGCTTAAACATACAAGTAGGTAGTGAGGCTCATGACAAAACCCACCGACACTTAATGTCCTTAAGGGCCCCCTGTAGAAGTTCTTTGGGCTAAAGACTGCAGCCACCATCAGAAAGAGTAGTAAGTTCCTACCAACAAGTCTGGAACAAAAATCCTCACAACTGGACCAATAAATAGCATCATGATAAATGGAGAAAAGAATGAAGTTGTCAAAGACTTCAGTTTTCATGGATTCACAATCAGCACTCATGGAAGCAGCAATCAAGAAATCAAACATTATTGCATTAGGCAAATCTGCACAAATAAAGTGCTCAAGAGCAAAGATGTCAGTTCTAAGACTAAGGGGTGACTGAACTGAGCCATGGTATTTTTAATTGCCTCAAGTGCATGAGAAAGTTGAACAATGAATAAGGAAGTTCGCAGAAAAATCGATGCATTTAAATTATGATTGTTGTTGTTGTTGTTATGTGCCGTGGAGTCGATTCCGACTCATAGCAACCCTGTACAGGGTTTCTGAGGCTGTAAATCTTTATGGGAGCAAAAAGTCTCATCTTTCTCCCGCAGAACAGCTGGTAGTTTCGAACTGTTGACCGTGAGGTTCACAGCCCGATTCGTAACCACTACGCTACCAGAGCTCCTTTAAATTACGGTATTGGCAAAAAAAGAATAGTGAAAGTACCATGTAGTGTCGGAAGAACAAACAAATCTGCTTTGGAAGAAGCCAGAATGCTCTTTAGAAGTGAGGATGGTATGACTTACTTTGTCTTTTGTACTTTGGACATACATTATCAGGAGGACTAATCCCTGGAGGACATTATGCTTGGAATAGTGGAGGGTCAGTGAAAAAGAGGATGACTGCCCCCCCAATGAAACTGATTGACACAGTGGATGCATCAATGGGCTCAAACATAACAATTGTGAGGATGGTGCAGGGCCGCGCAGTGTTTCGTTCTGTTATGGATGGGGTCCCTATGAGTTAGAACCAACTCAATGGCACCTAACTACAATGAATTGATCACCCTAAAAGAGCTCCTTAAGTGCACTAACTATATCAACTAGCAGAGTGCAGGGCCCCAAGGCAAGGGGTGCATTCTAATCACAGCAGTAACAGTGCTTAAATAGTGTTAGGAGCAGGGATTCTGAAGCCTGGGTTCAAAGTCCAATCCTATGACTTTCTGGAATTTTTCTTACTGCAACATGAGCGTGATGACAGTAGACCCTGCCTGAGCTTGTTATGAGGACAACATGGGATAACAGGTAAAGCATTAGATCAGCGTGTGGTGCTTGGTGACAAAATAACTAACAATGACTCCCCATAACCTGAAGCAGGCGCAGAGAGGCTAAATGTCTAAGTAGAAAGCAGACTATGGCTCCATGTAGAGAGTATGGAAAAGCACAGGTATGAGTGTGTGTGGTGGAAAGAGACAGATGTGTATGTGGTGGGGATAGAAGATGTCTGAGTTACCACAGATCGTCTGAAAATCATGGGGCTTTGGGAGGGGTATGAACTGCCGGCCTTGCAGTTAGCAGTCCGGTGTGTATCCTACAGCACCATACCAGGAGGGGAAGAGAGTACTAAAAATGGGAAAGAAATACACCCCAAAAAAAGACAGCTGGTGTTGCTCCCACAGAAAATCAAGGTTTCACTTCATGGCCAAAATCCTCCTAATTCAGTGCTGTAACCAACTCTCCAATTCACCTACACGGCACTTGTAACACACTCACACACACACACACAAAAAAAAAACAACACGAGTTCTAGATAACTGCCTCAGCTCCCCACAAAACAGGCTAGGTAATAAAAATCACTTAATTCCAGACAGTGGGGATTTCAGTCAAAGGCAGAGGCAGCGTGGAGGAGACAGCACAGGTGGGTGGATAATATAGGTAACATTCTAGTTTTTGGGTCAAAAGTTGGTTTTATCATTATGCTTCGTAGCTTATATCTGTCTTTTCTCTGTCGGATACTAAATATAAAAGATGGGAAGGAGCTTTTCAGGTCATGTTGCAAGTCCACCTCAATTCAGCCTCCCCTGACCACTCCTGCACAGAAATGACTCCTTCTTTGATCAGACTGTCAACCCCACTTATGGGTAGATAAATTTTTATCTGCTTAGACCTTGCCTTCCAAATGGATTATAAGCCCCTAAAGTGCTAGGACAGTTCTTGTGCATCATCTCATTCCCCCACAGAGCCTGGCCAAGTGTCAGAGTGACTCAGAGTGATTCAATATCACCTATGTTAAGCAGGGTGGGTTAAAGCAATAACAACAAAAATAAATCAGTACTTGAGCAGTATTGGGTCTCTGTAACTTTATGAAAGGAGCCCTGGGGGCACAGTGGTTAAGTGCTCAGGTGCTAACATAAAGGTTAGTGGTTTGAATCCACCAGCCTATCTGCAGCAATCTGTTCCCATAAACATTTCAGCCTTGGAAACCTTATGGAGAAGTTCTACTCTACCTATCATCGTCACTGAGTTGGTTCCGACTCATAGAGATCCTGTATAAGAGTTTCCAAGGAGTGACTGGGTCACTGTAAGTCAGAATCAACTCATGGTACAAAAACAATAGCTGCAGCTCAAAAGGTGGTCGGACAAATGTCACACCTGGACAATTTTCCAATGTGTTGAGAATGAAACAAAGGCCATTGTATATGGTGGCATACTACAAACTGTACCTGCGTTAAAACGCAGTGAGACTTGTAGAAGAGATGAGGACAGCAAGGTGTGAACCTGGGCCACCTGTGATGCACAGACTAGACTGCAAACATCTATGCGACATCCCTTCCAAGACGTGGTACCTTAGCCCCACGTTCCCTTAAGAATATACAAGTATGATATGGTCAGACACCCAAGCAAATTTCCAGTCTTCCAGAGGCTTCCTGCTCAGTCCTGCCAATAACTGGGAAGCTAACAAGACTCCCCAAAAGAGCCAACACTGAGGACTGCTTGATTTGTCTTCAAATCCCTCTCCAACCTTAAACTAGAGTTGTATGCATTTGTACCATGACCCCCAGTTCTGGATTACTGCAAATTTGGGTAAAAGGGATCATGGGTGTAGGTGGTGGAAAGAGCTCTCTACTATTGGAACAAAAGGTTAATCAAGTAAAGTTCTTAATACATGTCATTATCTAGATCAGCGTATTCGAGTGGGAATAATTTCTCACTCACCTTAGGATCAGGCCCCGGGAGGCCCTTAAATATAACTGCTGAGATACTAATGGATAAATTTCAAATGGTTTATAAATTGACCCCACTATATGCATGCTATAATATAGAAGAAAAGGAAGCTGGGATTAGAATTTCTGTAGCCATGATTTAGCCCAATGGACTCAAGCGTGGCAACAGTAGTGAGGTTGGCCCAGGATCGGGCAGTGTTCCATTCTGCTGTGCATAAGGTCACTATGAGTTGATACCGACTTGATGGCACCTAAAACCAACATCAATTAACAGATGAATTTGTCCTTCTGCCATGATGTAGTCCAGGATAGACAGGCTTTGGGGCTGTATACTTTTCTGGAGTTCTTTATTTTCTTTTAAGACTACCCACTTGAGAAACTGAGAATGAGATTTTTTTTTTTTCCAACCAACAGCATTTTTTCCCGTCAACTTTTGCCACTTCATGTGACTTGGAGTTGTATAGCTGGCACTGAATCAAAGAAAGAACCTAGATTAGAACACACAAATTTAATGAATGTTCTCTTTTAATTCCATTTTTCCACAAACTTTTTTAAGCTCTCTAGTCTAATGAAATTTGGAGGGCAGTAATTAAGAAAATAATTCTCTCCTTACACAAAGAGAAGAAAAATCATGAAGGACTATTCCAAACCAAGAGCATGCCATGGACCTACCACTAGGGACTACACATTGATAAACAATTTCAAAATTTCACACATTTAAAAGAAAACTTCATAATGATGGAATTCTCAAGACCAGCCTGCTGTTTGAAACCAGAGTAAACCAGTAAGTGTATGTGGATGGATCAATGGAAATGCAGAAAACAATTGGAGTAAAAAGTCTATGTTTATCCTAAACTCAGGAGAAAGCTTCCAATTCCGAGAGGGTGTGATTCCCTCATTCAGGTTCTACCTATGAGCCAAGGATGCTGATGTTGCTAGATGACAAGTTGGTCCCTGACTCATGACAACCTCACCCACAGCCAAACGATGGCTGTCTGGTCCGGCACCATCCCCAGCATCAGGTGTGGCTCAGACCCTTGTGATTCATAGGATTTTCCTTAGTTGATTTTTGGAAGTAATTAGATCTTTCTTCCCAGTCTAAGCCAAGAAGCTCCCCTGGAACCTGTTTAGTATCATAATAGCACGTACCTTTCCTAGGACACATCCTTGAGATGCATTAGCCAGGAACTCAACCCGAGTCTCCCACATGGAAGGTGAACATTCTACCATTGAGCCTTCATTGCCCCCTAAGCTAAGGATACCACCACCTCTAACCTGGTCACATCAACCCTGCTAATGGAAAGTGGTCCCCCAACTCAGGATTTCTTTTGAACGTTTTATTGTGATTTGGGTGAAGTTTACAGAGCAAATTGGTTTTTCATAAACATATTGTTTTCATGACATTGATTGCAATCCCCACAATGTTAACAGCATTCTTCCCACTTCCTCTGTTTACTGTTTCCATTCATCTTCCTTTCCTACTCCTTCCTGTCTTCTGAACTTTATCCCTGGTCAAAGGCTGCCCTTTTGATCTTGTATGGTTGATTGTTCTAAGGAGTGTGTACTTCTCTGGTGTTCTTTATTATTTTTAAGACTGCCCACGTGAAAAGCTGAGAATGAGTGTTTTTTGTTTTGTTTTTCAACCAACACATTTTTCCCCCCAATTCTAGTTTCTTTTTACACTATGGTTCGTCTCCTAGAATCTGAAATTGAGCACTTTTGTTTACTTTCTTATTAGTTCCCTGAGGTTTGAATGTTGATGTCTATGTAAGTCAGTGATTAGCATTCTGACTTCAATTTCTTCTTCGGAGTCAGCCAAAGGAGTCCAAGAAGTTGGCCACAACGGCTTCCTGGGAACAATAGACCTTTTCTACAAAATACAGGTTTGTCCTCCTTTTTCAAATTCCAAATAGTTGGTCCTCTGGCATAGAAGCCTACCTGACTGCAGTCACTGTTCGCGGAAACAGAAGACTCCCCAAACAAGAAAAACCAACATGCAGACATCGAAAGGACTCAAGATCTGACCCCTGATTCTATTTTGAGAATTCAAAAGTAAACTATGTGTCCCATCAGAATGCACACAGATGTAATATTGAAGTTAACTGTTCTAGAAATACCCAGTTCTTAACAGCTTGAGACTGGAAGGGCAGCCGGACTGCAAGAAGAAAACGTGATAGGGACTCTCCCAGTCTCTCCACCTGTCAATTTAAGAATTCCTTTGTGCTCAGTTCACATAAGACTTATTCTTGATTCTATCTGTCTTGCTCACAAAGACAGTCGGGTGGGCAATTAGACTTTATGTCATTAGATAGCTCACTGCCCACCCAGGTGAGAGAGACCAGGGCAAGAGGTTCAGAGCACGTTCATCACTATTTTACTGCAGAAAAGATGGGTATTACCCTCTGAGAGCTAAAGTTCAAAACATAAGCCTCTCAACTTTATAACTTTTTGATTCATGACTGGTTCATGGGAGGCAATCTTGCCATGTAGTACAGTCCAAAGTGCCTGGATTTCAGGCCCTGCTAAAATGTACTAATTCCTGTACTAAACTGGGCCACTTAACTTCTTTGTGCATCAGTTTCTTTGCAGATGACAAGGACAATAAGAACAAGGGGTTATTAGCAGGATGGAATGAGATGATACCACCAAAAATGTTAACCCTGTTTACACATAAAAAGTATTATTGCTGTCCCTTTTACCAGCATGGAAGGAGGGGCCTGAAGATATCAAGAGTTAGCAGGGCTGATATATATCAGCAGGATGATTATATCATCCCTGTCTTAAAGAGATCTTAAAGAAGACTAGGCTTACTGGTTTGATACAGACCAGTGGAATCCCCGAGACTAGAGCTCTCAGTCAATATTTATTCAGGTCTGGAACTGAACTCACCCCTCTGGCTCAATTTTCAGTTAAACAATAGACAGGCTTATTAGGGGAACGTGTACAGAAGGTATGCACACCTTAGAATAATCAACCATTTGAGATCAAAAGGGCAAAGCTTACCCAAGGACAAAGTTCAGAAAAGTTGGGACAGAAGGAAGACACAGACACAGGAAATGCCGCAGGGAGTAAGTGGGATAAGTGATATTACATTGAGGGACCCGTAATCAATGAAATGAAGCAAGATACGTAAGAATTGTTCAATGTAAAACTGATGATCTACTCTATAAACCCTCACCTAATTCACAGTACAAAGTTAAAATTAAAAGATTTTCAAGTCACTCAAGTCCAGAGGACATAAAAAATGTGTAAAACCATGGGAGCACAGGGTGGTGGCTCCAAATAAACTGGCATTACACCGCTACAATACGTTTCTTAAAACTGTTCTGGGAAAGTTGGTAAGTTCAAAGCATTCGCTTTCATCTCTCAGTACTTCCGTGGACATTAAGTGCAGTCGAGTCTATGCTGACCCATAGCAACCCTGAATAGGAGTTTGCAAGAAGTGACTGGTGAGCTTGAACAGTCAACCTCGCAGTTCAAACCGACTTTGCAGTCCAGCGCATTAACCCACAGTGCCACACCAGGGCGTTAAAAGCTCTCAAACATGGGGAGCTGAGCACTCTGTACTGAGACTCCCAGTATTGATTTCTCATAATAAAGACAACAGGAAGAAGGTGAGAGAGTTTGGGCAAACAAGGAGCTGTCTGGGTTGTTGTTTCAACTCCCCTTTGGAGTATCCTTCTAATTTGAAAGAAATACTGAGCTTTAAGTCAAAGATTTCCTAAAAAGTTTTATCACAGGACAGTTTGGAAGGAGAAATCATTTGGGTTTGGGAGAAATGTTTGTTTTGGGATAAGTGCTTTGTTCTTTTATGTTTTATTTTGTTTTGCCCTTTTGCTAATATGTTAGTGTCTTAACTTGAATGTGTACCAAGGTCTGGGACTTCGTGTCCTTAAATCAGACTGGAACAAACTAGACCAGTCTACCTCAAGATACTTTTTGGCTACTCAGGCTGAGAAGAGTTGATCTGTCCAAAACAGAGAGGCAGTTTGCTACAAAATTGCTTCATTACCCCCTTGCAGAAAATCTAATCTGAAGCTACTCAAAAAAAAATGTCTGAAGGTCAGGGCAGAGAATATATATACAGGAATCTTATGCTTGTAACGCATGCCCCCACTAACATCTCCAGACAATTTATAAACCCAGAAAAATTGTTTTTTAGAGAGCATTTGGCTATTTCAAGGAACGCTGATGGTGCAGTGGGTTGATTGTTGGTCTGGAAAGCACAACGTTGGTGTTTCAAACCCAGAAGCCGCCCTTCAGGTGAAAGAAGAGGCAATCGTCTTCGGTAAAGGTTTACAACTTCAGAAATCCTAAAGGGCAGTGTTACTCTGTTCTTTAGGGTCACTGAGTGTTGACATTGATTCAATGGCAGTGGGTCTGGCTTGTGGCGCTGTGGGATAAAATATTGGGTCAGTTTGAACCACAAGGTCGGCAGTTCAAACTCACGAGCCACTCCTTGGAAACCCTATATAGAGTCACTATGAGTCAGAACCAACTCAACAGCACTTAACAAGTTTAGAAATAATAAACTTTGTTGTTAGTTGCCACAGAGTCAGTTCCAACTCATGGTGACCACAACCCACACATGGACAACAGAATAAACCTCTGCCCACCACCATCTTGTGATCACCCATTGTGACCCATGAGGTTTTCTTTGACTGACTTTCAGAAACAGATAGAGCTTTCTTTCCTAATCCGTCTTAGTCTGGAAACTCCACTGAAGTGTGTTCAGATGCCTTAGCTACCAGACTGACGGTGCCTTTGCATGAGTACACTGACTGGGAATCCAGCCTAAGTCTCCCACACAGAGGGCATGAAGTCGACCGAACCATTACTGTCCCAGCAAACTTTACCCAATGGGAAACATGTTGTTTCCCAGAGCTAGCATGCTCTGGGCATTATCCATCTTGCCTCCTGTTTTTTATATGCCATTTTCCCACTTTAGCATATTCTTACCTTACCTAATGTAACAAAAGAAGCCCCATTCTAAGTACCCCCCACCCCACCATCTCACATTAGCCTCGAGGCTGGCTATCATCCCTCTGGTGGGTCATCCTCCATTGGTTTATCTTTCTAACACTCTTCTCCCCTGATCCTTCCCACCTCCCTCCATCACTCACTCATTCAACCATTATTTCTTAAATATCTATTCTGTTTCAACACTCTACTTAATGCTAGAAATGCTGAAAACACACAGTCCCTGCTTTCATGGAGCTTACCTGGACTTACAAGACAGATAAACACATGAGTAAACAGATATTTGCAAATTTCCATAACTGCTATGAAAGAAACAAGATTCTAAACTAATTACAGAGAAAAGAGCTGAAAAATACCTTAAAGTGACAAGGTAACTTGGTTTATTTGATTTTTTTGTCAAAACCCTAAGATAACATTTAAAAGTGTTCATTCTTATTATTTCACAGGAATGTCAATCTCTTCCTAACTAATCCCAATGTCCAATGAGTTGATTCCTAACCAATTCCCCATGTGTGTCAAAGTGGAACTATACTCCAAAGGGTTTTCATTGGCTGATGTTTTTGGAAATAGATGACCAGGTCTTTCTTCCAAGGTGCTTCTTGGTGGACCTTTCAGTCAGCAACCAAGCATGTTCACTGTTGCTGCTTACCATTCCTGTCTGAAAAAGCAAAAAAATCTTTGCTTCTTATCCTTGCTTTAAAGAAGTCTCTAAAAAGACATCCACAAATCATTTATACTCTAAAGTCTCCCTCAAATCTTAAAATGGGAAGGATTTATATAATTGAGATCATTATGTCCAAACTCCCACCCAGAATTCTCCAATTTATTCCTATCAACCTCTATTGTCCAATGGGTTATAAAGTGCTCTGTTCAGCTCAGCTGACTATTTAAAATATTTCCAACATGGAAAGAGCAAAGGAAGAGGGGAAATGTAGGGAAAAATTTTAATTAAAAAATACCACACATAAGACTGGCCCTTAAGCCTGGAACTGAACCCATAGCTGGAGATCAACTTTCAGCCAAACAACAGACATGTGAAATGGAACACATAAACATTGATATATTAGGCATTAGTGAGCTGAAATGAATTGGTATTGGCCATTTTGAATCTGAACAATCACATGGTTTACTATGTCAGAAATGACAAATTGAA
>NW_006408604.1:13006513-13008186 GCF_000296735.1 Chrysochloris asiatica
GCCAGTGTCCTCCTTGGAGGCCAGGATGGTCAAACTTTATCTCTCATACTTCAGACATATTGTCAGGAAGGACTGGTTGCTGGAGAAGGATATCATGTTTGGTAAGGTGGAGGTTCAGAGAAAAAGAGGAAGACCCCCAGCAAGATGGATTGTCAAAGTGGCAGCATCAATGGGCTCAAGCGTGGCAGCAATTGTGAGGTTGGCCCAGGACGGTGCAGTGTTTCGTTCTGTTGCACACAGGGTCACTATGAATTGGTACCTACTCGATGGCACCTAACAACAACATAGTACTGTGTAGTGAAAACCTTTCCTAGACTTCACAGAGCTCCAAAGGGGCAAATGTGTGTCTAAGCTTCTTGGTATCATTCTAGGTATTGGCTTTCTCATACAAATTTTGATTTTCTTCTACTGAAAATTCTAAAGTCAGTGCATTTGAATCTCCAAATTTCTTTAACCTTTCTTTGTAAAACCCATGTTCTAAACCTTTAGATTATTTTTAATCACACATCTCTTGATCTTCTATATTTATACATTCTTTTAGAGTAGTGACTAAAACAGGATAAAAAATATTCTAATCAGGAACTGACTAATACAACGGGTAGTAAAATAATTGTTTTCCTTGAAACTCATATTATTTTTAGTATATTTCAGCACTTTTCCCTTCGTCAGCTTTTAGTCAGCTAATAATTCTTAGGTATTTTCTCTCAGTACCAGCTTCTCCTCGGAAACCCTACACTGGGTCGCTATGAGTCGAAACCAACTCAAGGGCACTTAACAACCTGTCAATTAGTATTTTCCCTTTCTGCATTTGTATGTTTTCACCTCTTTTGTCACTTTTTAAGAGTACTGATTGAATTAAATATGCTCCCTAATTTTCAACAGTAATTTCTGACATTGTATAACTTAAAATATGAACTACAGAGAGACTATGCATTTTCCTGCTAAGCTTACTAGCAAAGCATTTCATGAAGAACCAAATTCCTTAAAGGTCATGAGACTTCTGAGGCCAATCTGGCTTTAGTCTTCAAAGCATGAGTTTATACATGTGTATCAAAGTCTTCAGTGGTGTTGTAGGCTAATGCACTGGACTGCAAAGTTGGTTTGAATTGCAAGGTCAGCAGTTCAAACTCACCAGCTGCTACTCTCCATTAGTCGGAATGGACTCGATGGCACTTAACAACATGAAAGTCCCTGTGTAATGTAAATGGTGTGCGCTCAACTATTAACCTAAAGGTTGGCAATTTGAATCCATCCAGTGGTACAGGGTGACTATGAGTTGGAACCAACTCCATGGCACATAACAACAAAAAAGTGGTACCACATAAGAAAGACCTGGTGATCTTCTGTAAAGATTACAGCCAAGAAAACCCTATGGCACAGTTTTACTCTGTAACACACAGGATGCCAAAAGTTTTGCTTGAATTTTTTTGTTGCCAAGAGATCATGGGATCAGGTGGAGGGAGGGGAAGGAGGACACATTTCTAATGTAACTTGTCTAATCTCTTCTAATTATGGTTGAATTACTGCTATTCTAGGCTACGTACAACCTTAACAATCAGATCTTCCTACATGCTAGATATCACATCACTTCGTGATGAAAGAGTAATAAAAACTAGTCTAAAAAGTACATTATTGGGGAATGGGGAGTTAATAGATGTTACTGCTTTTGCAAT
>NW_006408604.1:13008471-13019891 GCF_000296735.1 Chrysochloris asiatica
ACACACACACACACACACACACGTCATCAGGCGCCATCTCTCTCACTTCAATCCATCCACCACAATGTCAACCCACAGATCTAATTAAGCCCATCTAACTGCAAGAAGCTGCCAAGCTTCCTATGGCCTCGGGCACCTGAACCTCCACTGAGTACCCAGTTTCCCCGTATGGACTCAGGGGCCCTCTGGCCTCCCACACTCTTAATGCTTCCTTCTAACACGGCTGCCTGGTGTTCTTCCAACAAACCATGTGTTTTTAGTTGTCTTAGCTCAGGCTGTTCACGGAATGCTACTGTCTCTTTCTCTGCCTCGTATACCTATTCATTCACTCTTCAAGGCCCACTGGGATGATCTGTTCTTTGAACCTTTCCTAAACTTTTTAAGGAAAAGTCTCCATTGCTTCAGCAAATCTTTCACTCTTTAGCACTCAGCACATGGCATTATAGCTAACTAAGGATACGGTCAGTACACAGTGGCCTCCTTAACAAGACTGAAGACTTACTGGTCAGTCGCTGACACACAACAATTGCTCATCTGCTTGGCCACATGTTGTAAAGTGCCATGAATTTGGTTCTGATTCACAGCAACCCTGTTTAGGGTTTCTGAGGAGTGGCTAGTGGGTTTGAACTGCTGACCTTGTGGTTAACAGTGCAATGCTTATTTTACAGTGCCATACCAAGACTCCATATGGTGGTTATGTGCTGTGGAGTCGGTTCCAACTCATAGTGACCCTGTTCAAGGTTTCCAAGGCTGTAAATGTTTATGAGAGCAGAAAGCCTCATCTTTCACACGCGGAATAGCTGATGGTTTCGAACTGCTGACCTTGTGGTTCACAGCCTGATTCGTAACCACTACGCTACCAGAGCTCCTTATAGCTCCCCCAAAAGAACACAACTCAGGAAAACAGGGTATGCCTGGGAGAAAACTCTACCTCTGGCTACAAAGACTTGTTGTTGTTGTTATGTGCCATCGAGTCGGTTCCGACCCATAGTGACCCTGTATATGGTTTCTTTACGGGAGTAGAAAGCCTCATCTTTCTCCCGCAGAGCAGCTGGTAGTTTCGATCCGCTGACCTTAAGGTTCGCAGCCCGATTCGTAACCACTACGCTACCAGAGCTCCTTGGATACAAAGACTAGAAACACTAAAATTCTTGAGTCTTAAAAGGCAATGGTTAACAGCCAAAAGAAATTTAATGCATAGAAATAAGAAGGAAGTTACATGAAGAATTTGAATTTGTTCAACTCCCAGATTCCTGGAATGAGGGAATCTTTCAAAACCTTACAACAGAAGTTTTTAAATGAATGCTTGTAAGCCCTACCTCCCATAGTAAGAAAACAAGTGTGTGTAATATATTCAAATACTTCTCATTCAATTCAATCAATCTATACTGAGCACTTAACAATGCTCCAGGGCCCCTGCTAGGGCACTGAAAGAGGATCAAAGTTGATTAAAAATAGCCTTAGGCACAATAGGGAGAATGAGACATATACACAAATAACTAAAGCAGGGGGGTGACTTGGATTAAGGTCTATAAAAGGAAATACAAATGCAGTATCAGGGAAAAGCCAGCAAGAAGTTCAAAAAGGTTTTCCAACATGAGTTCAAGGAAGCAAGCTCATATCTAATGAAGGAAGTCAAGTGTATGCCTTCAGCTTGCCTTTGCATTCTCCCTAGCACATGAAGAGGGAAGATTCCGTACCCTCAGAGTCCTGATGAATGGACTCTGCCATTCTCCATTGCGGGTAACATGGAGAGCAGCCACAAGCTTCTGGATGTTTGGCTGGGTCTGACCCAAGTGTGGCATTTTCTATCTTCTTGACAGGTAGTCTGTAGCTGCTCCATTCTACCACTCACGGAAAGGCTCAATAGTCAACAAACCTTCTCTGTATTTTACTTCTTCTTTGCATGTATAGATTTTAGACTTTCCTGCAGGATAGCTCTCGGTTTTCACAGAAATACAGAAGAAATGCACTGAACTGGAGTTGTGCTTTTTTTAACTCCAATATCCCAAGCCAAATCCTGTACACTTCTCTACATCCACATGCATAAATGGTTGTACAGAGTGTGGAAGAGACGTGTTGTACCCTTTCCAGATTGCTGGTGTTTTGTAGAATAATGAAATACATAATGCTTAATTATAAGGACAAACTATGTTCCACCAACTATGAGGAGACTGGGAAGTTAACTCTTGGGATCTGTACACAATAGTATTATGAATACATGTATAGTCCATTAAACTCTGGTTATTAATGCACTTGCAAAGGAGCAATCAGTTTAATGACCCCTATACAATCTGGCAATAATGTAAATATCTGACAAAAGTCAGGAAGAATTCTGTACATGAGTAGCATTATATTCCAGTGGGAAGAGCTTCAGTGTGCAATATAATGGTGCTTCCAGAGTCTGGCTCCCTGCATCCAATTCCGGCATGTGTGCTTTCTGTGTGCAAACTTTGGACAGCTTACATAATCTTTCAAATTATTTAAAAATAATAAAACCTAGAATTACAAGTTGTGCTCAAGATTACATGAGAGTATACTGATGTAAAGGTCTTAGTATAGCGCCTGACACAAGGTAAACATTTAGTAAATGTGAGGTATTCTGAATTGACTTGTGTCTTACTCCATTGCAACCACTAGCTGTTCTGAACCTTAGCCATTTTATCGAATATTTTGAGATCTTGGTTCTCCATACTTTTGTTCTACCTTACAAGGAGCTCTGGTAGCTTTAGTGGTTATGAATCGGGCTGCGAGCCACAAGGTCAGCAATTCAAAACTACCAGCTGTTCCACAGGAGAAAGATGAGGCTTTCTGCTCCTGTAATGATTTACAGCCTCGGAAATCTGATACCAGGTCGCTATGAGTCGGAACCGACTCCATGGCACATAACAACAAGGGTAACAGGGAGAAAGATGGAGTCAGGTCTATAAAGAAATTTGAGCTACAGGAAAGTATTACTGTAAGCTCCCTTGTAGGTCTTAAGGAAACGAGCTGCCGTGTTGTGGGCTGCCTGTGTGGAAGACATATGGTAAGGCATTGAGGGGAAGGCATTGAGGGCAGTTTCTAGGAGCTGAGGGCAGTCTTCTGCCAACAACCAGCCAGAAACTGACACCCTCTGTCCAACAATTGCCAGGAACTGAATTTTACCAATAAAAGCAGATACTTCCCCAGTCAAAGGTCAGATGAAACCACAACCTGGCTAACACTTGATGGCAGTCTGGGAGACCCTAAACAGACAACCCAGAGGAACTGTGCTTGGCCTCCTGAAACTGTGAGACAATAAACGATTAAGTTTGTGGTCATTTGTCACACTGCAATAGAAAATTGCCAAGTATTAATTGATGTCGAGGCCTGGACAACAGATAGATACACATACATGCATGCAAGCACACATCGGCACACACACTGAATCCTATGATTCAGCCTTATTGGAACACTGTGGCAGGAAAAGCCAAGAAACCAAAGACAAATTTAGAAGCCACTGATTAATATCTTAATAGCAATAAAGTGTGTGTGTGTGTGTGTGTGTGGAGGGGTGAATGATAGTTTTCTATAGCATTTTATCAAATCATAAGTAAAAACAAAGGGTTGTATTTTAAATTTTTTTTCCTTTCCATTTATTTTCAAATTAGGCAGGTCAATTTTTCTGTACACCACAATTGGGCAAGAGATTTCTGTCAAGATCCAAATCCTCTTGCCAAAATGCACTACCCTATGGGCATTATTGGAAATCTCATGGGGCCTCACTAAGGGAAAGGTTTGCAAATCAGAAGCCCGGACTGCTCAGTCAATATGTAATTTCATTCACATTAAAGACACTGGCTCAATTCAAGCCAGGAGACCAGAAAAGCCTTTTGTTAGGATGTGGGCCCTGGGTTCATGGTCCCCTTAAAAATTATTATTCTCCAGCTCCTCTCATAAACGGAGTCTAAATGCTATTTGGAGTCCTGGTGTGGCGCTGTGGATTAATGCGCTGGGCTGCAAAGTTGGTTAGAACCATAAGGTCGGCTGTTCAAGCTCACCAGTTGCTCCCTGGAAACCCTACACAGAGTTGCTATGGGTCGAAACTGACTGACGGCACTTAACAATGACAACCACAACATACTATTTATTTAGCCATTTGCCCAATCCTTCTGCAATAACATCCTCTTCTCCCCTCACCAGCATTAACACTTACACCTCTGTCTTTAACTTCTTAAATCAGTCTGGAGTCTTCTTAAATGTTTTTTACAGAATCAGGAAATTTACAAAGAAGACAGTTCCTTAGAGACCATCTAGATCCATTCTCTAATTTTTACAGGAATAAGAAATTGTGAGGTTTACAACAATCAAGCTGCTGGCTCAAATTTGAAAGCAGAATCTTTTTACAGCCTTTCAACTGTTTCTTGAGAAGGTAGAGGAGACATGTGTTTCTCTCTTCACTTTCCCTTTCATCTTTTTCTGCATCTGTCTTGCTTAGATGCCTGCAGCCTCTGGTGATAGCATGGCCCACTGAATGAAGAGCTCTCAAGTGACACCTTCCATCCCTCATGCTGGGGTGGCATTCACGGCCCACCAATTTTCTGCCACCGCTGTCAGTCCCCGATGGACTTTAGCCAAGTCATGACAACAAAAATAACTGGCTGGTCCCGCTGCATGGGTGATAATGCACAATTTATTCAGACTAGTCCTTGCAGATTTGCCCACAGCAACCTGAGGTAAAAGAGCATCTATTCCTTTAATTTAACAAATACATACAGAAAGATTGTCCACAACTTCTGTATCACTTATTCATCTATCTAAGCAAAACACTGGACAGCTATCATGTAGTTGCTATTGTCCATCATTGTCACTTCATTGCTAAGTGCCATCGAGTCGTGCCATTGAGTCGGTTCTGACTCATAGCGATCCTATATAGGGTTTCCGAGGAGCAGCTAGTGGGTTGGAACTGCCGACCTTAGGGTTCAAAGTTCAGTGCTGATCCTACAGCACCACGCCAAGAGTAGTAGCCAGTTTCGATTAGAAATGAAAACATGACATAAGAAATAGTCTCTGCCCTCGAGGAATTCATAATGTGTGAGACAGCAAATAGTTCAAAATGATTACAATAATAAACCCATTACGTCAAGCTGATCATCATGACTCATAGCTACCATATAGGACACAGCATAACTGCCCCATAACATTTCCAAGGCTGTAATCATTACAAAAGCAGACAACCAGATCTTTCATCCACAGAGCGACTAGTGTGTTCAAACTGCTACCTTTTCAATTAGCAGCTGAACACTTTTAAGAAAGGCTCTATTACACTTATACTGCTGCTGTTGTTAGTGCTGTTGAGTTGGCTTTGACTCATAGCAACCCTGTACAGGGCTTCCAAGGAGAGGCTGGTGACTTTGAACCACCAACCTTGTGCTTCAAGCCAATTTTGCAGTCCAGTGCTATATCCCACAGCACCACATCAAGACTTCAGAATTACATTTACAGGGAAGCTTTATTGAGCCTTTACTATGCACTAGGCTGCTTTTAAGGAGCTCTGGTAGCGTAGTGGTTACAAATCGGGCTGCGAACTACAAGTTCAGTTGTTGGAAACTACCAGCTGGTTTTAGGAATCCTGGTGTGGCACTGTGGGTTATTGTGCCAGATTGTGAAGCCGTTTAAACTGCAAGATCAGCAGTTCAAGCTCACCAGCTGCTCCTTGGAAACCCTATACAGGGTCTCTGTGGATCAGAACCTACTCAACAGCACTTAACAACAACAGGCCGGTTTTAAATAAGTCCTGGTGGTACTGTAGGCTAAGCACTGGGCTGTTAGCAGCAAGGTTCAAACCCACCAGCTGCTCCAAGAGAGAAAGGTGAGGCTTTTTGCTCCTGCAAAGATTTCCAGTCACGGGCACTGTACAGGGCTGCTATGAGTCCATGGCAGTGAGTCTGGTTTGGGGTTTGAGGCTGGTGGTGAAGTGGTGAAATGTTCTGTTGCTTGTTGAAAGGTTAGCAGTTCAAATTCATCAACTGCTCAGCGAGAGAAAGATGTGGTAGGCTGCTTTCATAAAAGGTTTACAGCCTTGAAAACCCCATGGGGCAGTTTGACTTCGGCCAATAGGGGTCACTAGGAATCATAATCAACTCTACAGCAATGGCTTTGGGGTTTTTTCTGACTTGGTGGTATAGTGATTAAATGCTGGACTGCTAACCAAAAGGTTGGTGGTTCGAACTCACCAGTCCCTCCATGGAAGAAAGCTGGCAATCTGTTTCATAAAGATTACCACCTAGAAAACTCTCTGGGAGCCATTCTACTCTAACACATGGGTCCCAATGAATCAACTTAGCATCACTTAACAACAACAACAGCAACAACAGGTTAGTTGTAGGTGGAGTTACATGGATTCATTCCTTTAGTTTCAATTACAACTCAGTGAGGTAGGTACTGTTTTAAACCCCATTTTATTCATGAGAAAACTGAGGCACACAAAGGTTAAGCAACTTGCCCAAGTTTATTCATTCAAATAATGTGCCTACGATGTTCTAGGTGCTGGAGACAGAGCAGTGAACAAAAGAGACAAGAATCCCCATCCCCACAGAGTTTACATAGTACTGAAGGGAGACATATATTAAACAAACTGAAAACAGGGGTCATCGGCAGAAAGTGACAAGGGCTCTAGAGAAAAGCAAAGCAGTGAGGGGAACCATAGACGTTGTATGGAAGAGGTTGGATAGTGGCTGTTTTTAAAAGAGGTGGCCAGGGAAAGTCTCCGAGATAAAGGGTCATTTGAGCAGAGATCTGAGGTAGTTCACAGAGCCAGAGCCAGGATTCCCACCCAGGTAGCCTGGCTCCAGCCTTGTGCTCAAACCACACACTCCCTGCCTCTGTGTCATAATGTAGGGCAAAGGGCTATAGGAGCAGAACACTGTCCCTTTAATGTAGCTGTAGTTGTTTTTCCCCTGATAGAAATATACATTCTTTGCATTCTTGTTGTTGTGCTCTTGAGTGGATTCTGACTCATAGTGACTCTGAATAGGGTTTCCTAGAAGCAACTGGTGAGCTTGAACTGCCGACCTTGTGGTTCAAACCAACCTTGCAGTCCAGAGCATTAACCCACAGTGCCACCGGGACTCCAATACATTCTTATTGGGGGGAAGAGGGGAAGTTAAAATTGGGTTTGGGTTTTCATAGCAACGTCCATCCTTAAAGGCGTCTTTCGGTTTCTCAACTAAGAGCACTAGACAGGTCCTCCGAGTTTACGAAGAGGAAGTATAAAGAGGAAGAAGGGAAAGTGTGATGGAAACAATCCTGGACTAGTGACTTAGTCAGGGCTCTAGAGAGACAGTTAACACACAAATTCCAGAACTCAAGCTCTCTGCCAGAATTCCAGAACTCAAGCTCTCATTCTAGCTCTGCCTCTATCCAAACCACATCACTTCACCTCTCCAGACCATTGTGTCCTCACCTCCAAAACAGAGGAACTGCAGGACCCTTCCTAGTGCTAAAGATAATTAAGAAGAGGGATAACTCAGGAGACTGCAAAAACCCCTGGCCCAGCCCCGTGGCTAGGTCAGAGGGCAAGGGCAGCAGCTGAGGCTCCTCCCAACTCTTCAGAATGCCCCTGTGTCTACAGCACTAGAAGAAGAATGAGGAGGTGGAGGAGGTACCGATAAAACACAGACACACAACCACAAGCACCTCCCCCAACACACACACCTAGATGTCAACTAGATTTAAGGACAGCATGGATTCAAAAGCTAGAAACACAGTTGAGGAGGGAAAAGTCAGTCTTGTCAGGTCTTGAGCTACACGGACTATAAACAAGGCCTTCTCTCTACAGACTACACCATTAGTAGTGTCTCCAGTTCACCTACTTGAAGTGAAAACCTAAGTAGGCAGGGCTGTTGTTATTGTTAAGTGCTGTCAAGTTGAAACTGACTCATAGTAACCCTGCACAGGGTTTCCGAGGAGCGGCTGATAAGTTTGAATCTCCCAACTTGTAGTTCAAATCGACCATACAATCCTGTATGTGTACACATGTACTACATTGCCACATGTACTTTAATTCAACCAATTGCCCAGAACCCAGTAACAGTGCTATTTTAGTGACATAGAACCTAGGGCCAAACCCAGTGCCCATCAGACAAACAAAGACAAAACAATAATTAACTGAAGGATTCCAGTCACTTAAAAGCAACAGCCTCTGCATAAAGCTTCACCTCAAACACAATAAAGCATTATTAGGGGAAAAGCAATGGTCTTTACTGTTCTTGTTCCCTTCTCTTCAGCATTCCTCTCTCCAACTTCTTAATATTGTTGTTGTTGTGTGCCATGGAGTCAGTTCTGACTCATGGTGACCCTGTACAGGGTTTCCGAGGCTGTAAATCTCTACAGGAGCAGAAAGCCTCATCTTTCTCCCGCGGAACAGCTGGTAGTTTCGAACTGCTGACCTTGTGACTCACAGCCTGATTCGTAACCACTATGCTACCAGAGCTCCTTAAGAAACAAACTAAAACCCAACCCAGTGCTGTCAAGTTCATTCCGATTCATAGCAACCTTACAGAACAGAGAGACCTGCCCCAGAGCATTTCAAACAGGGTAATCTTTACAAAAGCAAACTGCCACATCTTTCTCCTAGGGAGCAGCTGGTGGGCTTGAACTACAAACCTTTCAATTAGCAGTAGAACACTAACCTCTATACTACCAGGGCACCTACCCCACCCCATTTACTATTTAACTCTTAAAATGCTAACCACACACAGTAGAAAAATAGCTATTCCACTTCATTAAACTCTTTGGATCTGGGTTAGATTTTATACATCATTAAACAGAAGGGCAACGAGTATCTTCAGTTCACAACAATCAGCGTGGCATGTATGAAAATGTCAGGAAAGTAAGTGTTTCAAAGGTGCCTGTCTTTAGTATCCTTTGACAGATTTCAGTATACAGAAGTTACAGAGATGATGGACATTGAGGAAGGTCTACCTTTTTATGTGACCTCTTCTAGGTTTTTGTTTCTTAATCCCTTGGCAGTCTGCAAGAAGAGAAGCACAGTGATAAACTGATACACAATGCATGCTGAGCCAAATTCTCTCCTAGCTCTATTTAGGGGGAAACAGCATTTCCATGGGGAGGGATCAGCACATATTACTTAGACCAAGCACCTGAAGGATTCTGCAGAGAGAGATGGAAAAGCACACAGAAAAGTACATAGGGGTAAACGATGATGCTTTTGAAGGGTTGAATATGTAAAAACAGAGAGAAGGCTGTAACAAGGACAGAGACAATAACCAGGTGGAAAGAGTCTTCGTTTGGGAACATTTTATGGGAACAGGTTTTTAGAGCACTGTTTTTAAAGTGAGAAGAAGCATCACATTTAGGCAGACAGGTGCCTGCTCTTGTCTGTGCATGATTATCCTCCCACTTAACCTCTGCACTAAATGGCATTGTTGTTGTTGTCAGGTGTCATCGAGTTGGTACCGACTCACAGCAACCCAATGCACAACAGAATGAAACCCTATGCACCCTAAAACCTAAAGGCATTAAAACGTATTAAACAACATTATAGAAGAAAGTCCGCTGGTTTCTAGATGGCTGATTGACACAACTTAAAAAGGGAACTTAATTTTTATATAAAGCAATAAGTGGGTTCAAGATCCAAATAACACCATAGAAAGTTATTGTAAAATACTTTACATGCATTATATCCCCATATAAGGAGTCATGTTGGTACAGTGGTTAAAGCACTCAGCTGCTAACCAAAAGGTCAGCAGTTTGAACTCAGCAGCCACTCAACAGGAGAAAGATGTGACACTCTGCTTTTGTAAAGATTTACACTCCTGGGAACGCTACGAGGCAGCTCTCTGTCCTACAAGGCTGTTTAGAATCACAATCAATTCAACAGTAGTGGGTTTTAGGTGTACCTTATACAACCCACATGATTACCCAGTGTGGGAGTTATATAAGTATTGTCACGTATTATTTAACCTCAAAGGTTAAATAATATGTGAAAGGTCACACAGCTAATAGCAGAGGTAGAGCTCATATACAATTCAACATCTGTGTTCTTAACCACTGTGCTAGATAAGTTCAAGAATGCAAAGAAAAGTAAGTGAGCTCTAATTTTAAAGCTAACCTAAAAAAGAAGAAAGTTCCAAAAAGTCACCCAAAATATAACATATCATGCCATGGCATAATAGTCTACTTTTCTACCACTCTAAGTTCCAATAAACGTTTATTCGGTATAGTTTCCTCCTCTCTTCCCAAGGGCATGTGTCTGACTGTGAAGTGGCTGTATAATCCCTCTAGTTAGAAGAGAGAATTGGTCACAGAGGACTAGCTGTTTTCTCTGAGAAGAGAGACTCCCGCTGTCCACCCATCCTCCGTGGTACTCTTCCCCAAAATCACCAGTCCCTCAGCTAGCCATAGAGACTCTCAGAACAGATGGTCAGGGATGGATGTGGGGGAAGCAGCCATCCCTGGAGCTTCCCCTAGTGCTTCAGAAAACAAATGGCAGCTGGGGAGGGAGAGAGGGTAGAGAAGGAGAACTGAGGTTGAACGTCAGCAGTAGGAGGCGGAATGTCCCAACCAGCATGTATGTTTGTTTCCCCTGCGATGGACTAACAGTTATTGTGGTCTAATCCCTGGTAAGGAAAACATTTCCATGACCCCAGACTGCTCCTGGATTATAACTCAGGTGAAGTCACTGTCTAAGCAAACAGCCTTTCAAAGACCAGAAGCAAACGGGATTTTCCCCTACTCTGGACATGGCATGCAAGGAGTCCTGGTGGCACAGAGAGTTAAGTGTTAGGCTGCTAACTGCAAGGTTGAATGTTCAACTCTATCAGCCATGCTGCAGAAGAAAAATGAGGCAGTCTGTGTCTACACATATTTACAGTCTTGGAAACCTTATCAAATAGTCTGACTCTGCCCTTTAGGGTTGCTATGAGATGGAATCAATTCAATGGCAGTGGTTTCTGGGCCTGTGGTCAGCCAACAATGACATGAAAGAAAATGTATGTGACTTGTTGAATGGAAAATTAATTTTCTCTGTAAACCTACACCCACGTCATAATAAAAACTTTTTTTTAAAAAATGGACTCAAGCAAGTTCACTCTGAGGTATATGTACAAAGGTATCACTTGAAGTTGGACAACTATTTCTACATGGAAGAATCTTTATAGAAAGCCTGTTTGCAGAGCCAAAAATCTAGCAACAGCATGAATGATTCTCAATGCTGAGTAAATGGATAAATTGGGCAGCATGACACAAATAGAGCATTATAAAGCAAACAAAGCAACTGAACTACAATGACATGTAACAGTATCAATTATTGGTGGTGGTGGTGTGCCCTAGAGTCGGTTTCAACTCATAGCGACCCTGAATAGGGTTTCCAAGGCTGTAAATCTTTACGGGAGCAGAAAGCCTCGTCTTTCTCCCATGGAGCAGCTGGTAGTTTC
>NW_006408604.1:13020086-13030871 GCF_000296735.1 Chrysochloris asiatica
CAGCTGGTAGTTTTGAACTACTGACCTTGCAGTTCGCAGCCTGATTCGTAACCACTATGCTAAGTACCATCAAATCAGTTCCCACCCACAGTGACCCTGTATAGGGTTTCCAAGAAGCAGCTAGTGAGTTAGAACCACTGACCTTGTGGTTCAAACCAACTTTGCAGCCCAGCACATTAACCCACAACACCACACCAGGACTCCTAATACATATTATTAGCAGAAAAATATTAAGTAAAAAATCCCAAACGATTATATATCTGATGTCCTTTTTATAAAGTTAAAAGATAATTAAAATTGAATATATCTGTATGAATACATTTTTATGTGTATATGTTTTATATATTTGTTTTCTGTGGCCCACTTTAGGACAATGTGGTGTGACACTGTAGGGTAAGCACTTAACCGCAAGGTCAGTTTGAACCACAAGATCAGCAGTTAAAATTCACCAGCCACTCCTCGGAATGAGGGCCGCTATGAGTCAGAACCAAGTGGACACTCGACAGCACTTAACAACAACACCACAGATGGAAGAGGAGTCCTGGTGTGGCTCTGCAATACAGTGCACTAGACCACAGGGTCCATTTGAACCACAACAACAACAGATGAAAGAAAGAATTACAGAAAGGAAAGTAAGAAAATGATTACTCTGAGTAGAGGAAGGAAGGAGGATGAGATGTTTGGAGGACCATCGGGCTAGATGTAGATTATTTGTAAGATCCGAGCTTTTGTTTAGGTAAATAGGTTTATGCTTATTACCAGTTGCCACTGAGTTGACCCCAACTCATGGTGACCCCATGTGTGTCATAGTAGAATTGTGCTCCATAGGGTTGATATCTTCAGTGACTGGCTTTTTAAAAGTATATCATCAGGACTTTCTTCCAATGTACCTATAGGAGACTTGAACCTCCAACCTTTCAGTTAGCAGCCAAGTGCAATGACTCCTTTTATTTATTACAATTGTTGTTGTTAACTGCCGTCTAGTCAGTTCAGACTCACAGTGACTCTAGACAGGCTTATTATATTTCAGAGGAGCAGCTGATAGGTTGGAACTGCTGACCTTGTGGTTAGTATTTCAGTGCTTATCCTATAGAACCACACCAGACTTATTAATTATTACTGTATCAAAAATAACTAATTAAATAAAAATATGAAGAGAATTTATCATGAAGCAGAGATTATGTTTTATCCTACTCGATCAAGATCAAAGAACACAGCCTTCAGTATAGATTGCATCTCAATGTAAAGAAAACAAAAATCCTCACCACTGGATCAATAAACAACATTCTTATCAATGGAGAAAAGATTGAAGTTGTTACGGACTTCATTCTTCTTGGATCAATTATCAACATTCACAGAAGCAGCAGTCAAGAAATAAAACTACATATTGCATTAGGCAAATCTGCTGCACAAGACCTTTTTAAAGTGTTGAAGAGCAAAAATGTCAGCTTGAAGACTAAGGTGCACCTAACCCAAGCCATGGTATTTTCAATAACCTCATATGCATGCAAAACTGGACAGAGAATAAGGAAGACCGTAGAAGAACTGATGCTTTTGAGTTACGGTGTTGAAGGAGAAAATTGAAAGTGCCAGGAGCTGCCAAAACAACCAATAGATCTGTGTTGGAAGAAGTGCAGCCAGAGTGCTCCTTGGAGGCTAGGCTGGCCAGACGTCGTCTCTCATACTTTGGACATATTGTGAGGAGGGACCAGTCGCTGGAGAAGGATATCATGTTTGGTAAGGCGGAGAGTCAGAGAAAAAGAGGAAGACCCCCAGAAAGAATGATTGGCCAAAGGGGCAGCATCAATGGGCTCAAGCGTGGCAACAGTAGTGAGGTTGGCCCAGGACCGGTCAGTGTTTCATTCTGCTGTGCATAAGGTCACTATGAGTAGGTACCAACTTAATGGCACCTAACAACAATAACAATATGTATGAAAGAAGTCCCAGGGTGATTCAAACGGTCAAGTGGTTGGTGAACTGCTTCTGAAAGGTCACAGCCTTGATAACCCTTGGAATCAAAACTAGATGGCAGTTGGTTTGGTGTGGTTTAATTTGTAAGCATATAACCCCTCCTCCCCCCAAAAAATATGAAGTTACAGATATAACATGGTACCCAAATCTATCAAAAATGGGTAGGTGTCTGATAAGGGGTTGGAGGTGGGCAGCCATTAATTGCTTTACAGATGTCAGCTTGAGTCTAGATTACCAACTGAAAGATGCAAGAAACTACATATTCACACTCCCCTTCTGGGTTCACAGAGCCACACTCGGCATTTGCTGGAGGAACTTGAACTCTGAAGAGCACCAGAGACACTCCATTTACTTCATCAGCTCATCACCACAAGGCACTCACACACCAGCATTAAGCTCATCGCTGAATATTCTGACCCTTCTCAAATTGCACCATAAATTCATGCTTGTGATATTGAGTACACAGAGCTTCTGGCAAAAATATTACTGTAAACAAAACAAAACAAAACAAAAAGAATATTACTGTAAACATGAAAGTCAATCAGTTCTACCTTCTTCCATAAGTTATACCAAGCACATGAAGCTCTCCCCAGAAGATCTGGACAGTATGGAATGAAGAAAGTATGCAGCAGATGTCTGAGAAAGAGATAAAAGGAGAAAGAGGGAAGAGATCCCAGTGGGGAAAAATGATTCTGGAAAGAACTTTCCCTCCAGGGAAAATGTAGTCATTTAAGATGGTGAAATGCATCCAATGTTCACAAGAAACATGGCAAAGAATTCCCACTTCTCAAACACACTCAAGTCAAGTCCTTAACCTGAAATTTCAGTGGATGGTAGTTTATTAGTTCTTTTACAAAGAGTGATACAGGTATGGCATTGTCAGATAAGCACTGGACTGCTAACTGTAAGGTCGGCAGTTCAAATCCACCAGTTGCTCCTTAGAAACCTTATAAGGGTTTGCTATGAGTCAGAGTCAACTCGATGGCACTTAATAACAACAACATACAGTCTAAGGTTGGAGCCAGAAAGACGAATGTCTCTGCTCACCTACCTAAGTTTGTTAGCTGAGTGACAGGTGTTTTCTAAATTGGTGCAAACAATAAAGCTTCCTTCTGTGGGAGTCTGGAGAAGAGCTACTCATGGCTTAAAAGAAAAGAAAATTAAATTGGAAAGCAAGTATATTGTGCTGGGTCTTTAAATATACAAAGCATGCCTGGTGAGCAAAGTTTGCATATTCAACCCATCCTCAGGAGGCCAATCTCGAATTTCAAACAAGCTCCTTTCTCTACTTATTTCAGCTTTCACAGGGATCCTTTAACAGCATAAAACTACATTAGAGTACCACTCATAGGTAGAAGGGTTCACTCTACTTCCATACTAGGAAATGTTCTACAATCCTGGCGTGCAAACATCCTACCATCTTCCCTCCTGGCTGAGTCCTAGACCTCTTTCCCAGTAAAGCAATCTTGGTGAGCTCTAGCCAAAACATTTCTTAATCACATATTTTCATTGTCTAAAAAGAGTTGTAAATGTAGTAAATAACCTTTGTTTCCAGTTCTTCCCACTTTTTCAGGAGTACTATGGTACTGAATGTCAAATTTATTCAATCTGTGTGCTGAGCAACTAATGCTAGAACTTGTAATCATTAACAACCAGTTACAACCTTAACTAGGAAGTACTTCACGTCTTCATCACTTAAAGCAATATACAACCTTACTTGCTTTACGTGATGAGGACTTGAAGTACTTACTAACAATGCTCAAATGCTACAGTCTTTAGTATGGAATATACCTCACCACAAAGGAAGCCATATTCCTCACAAGTGGACCAACAAGCAACATCATGATACATAGAAAAAATATTGAGGTTATCAAAAATTTCATTTTACTTGGATCCAAAATCAATGACCCTGGAATTAGCAGTCAAGAAATCAAATGATGCATTGCATTGGGCAAATCTATTTAAAAAACCGCTTTAAAGTGTTAAAAATGAAAAATGTCACTTTGAGGACTAAAGCATGCCTAACTCAAGCCAGGGTATTTTTCATTGCCTCACATGCAAATGACAGCTGGACAATGAATAAGGAAGACCAAAGAATAAGTGCTGCGTTTCAATTATGGTGTTGACGAAGAATATTAAATATACCATGGACTGCCAGAAGAACAAACAAATCTGTCTTGTAAGAAGCACAGCCCAAATGCTCCTTAGAAGTAAGTACGGCAAGATTTTATCTCACCTGTTATTAGGAGGGTCAGTGAAAAAGAGAAAGATGGATTGACACAGTGGCTAGAACAGTAGGTTCAAACATAGCAACGGTTGTGAGGATGAGGCAGGACTGGGCAACAGTCCATTCTGTTGTGCAGTGGAACCAATCCAACAGCACCTTATAATAAAAATAATCATGGCTATACCTCTTTGAAGGAGCTCTGGTAGCGTAGTGGTTACGAATCGGGCTGCGAACCTTAAGGTCAGCAGTTCGAAACTACCAGCCGCTCCGCAGGAGAAAGATGAGGCTTTCTACTCCCGTAAAGATTTACACCCTCGGAAACCCTGTAGAGGGTCGCTATGGGTCAGAACCGACTCAACGGCACTTAACAATAACAACAACAACATACCTCTTTGAGCTACCACGAACTACACTTTTTTTATAGCCTGCATTTAAATCCTAGATTCATTGGCATGGCGTAAGCAAAATGTGGTTATTCACCCTAATCTTGCTCTCTAAATACTTGGGGTCTTCTCCAGTTGATCACTCAGACTTCATCTAATCAGACCCTGGGCACTCAAGAGTCAGGCCTTGAAGGCTAGAAGGGTCCCCACATCACCTCTGTTTTCCTCAGTTTCCAGGGTTGTCCTGAAATGTAATATTTCATTCTTTGGGCCCCAAATCCAGAAAAGAACAAAGATTCCAGAAGGGAAGTAACAAGTGACTTCACCTTCTAAGAAGGTAGGCTGACAACCAGGACTTAAATGTTAACAGGAGTTGTTGGGAACCCCAGGTGATCACCAACGAGACAGTGAGCTCTCAGAGCACTTTTGCAGCTAGTGACCGCCACCCCCCCAAGGCCATTGGAGAGAAAGCTAATAAGATATCAAACCAGAAGTAAAAATGGTTAGAAAGCTCAAAATGTAACTAGAGTGGCTGCCCAAAAACATACCCAACTTTTCTCTATCAGCTCCATCCTCCCGGGATGTTGTATGATCGTGTTATGTACTTGAAAAATTAATTCACTGTCTCTCCAACTGCTTTCAGGATCAAGTCCAAGTACCTTTCCCCCATGCTAATAGGCCATTTGAACATATCACTAAAAACACTGTTCATTTTTCACTTGCATACATTGGCCTCCTGTTTCCAAATGGTTCTCCCTTTCAGTGAGTCTTACCCTGGTGAGTAAGACATTGGCTCTGGTGTCAGGCAGCCAGAAATCTAATGCAAGCTCAACCACTTCTTTGGTATGTGGCCCTGGGCAAGTTACCTAACCATACTCAGTTTCATCATCGGTAAAACAAGGATAATAATAGAAACATCTATCTCACATGGCTGATGTGAAAAATGATGACGTGAATACCTTAAAATATTATGATAGTACCTAGTACATAGTATTCAATAAATATTGCCTGGTATCACTTCCATTCTCATTATTATTCTAGATCACATTGACCCTCCTTCTTCTACATACTTTTTAGCATATATTTGCACTTGGCCTTGATCACATACAAGTTTATGCTTTTACTTGCCTTGTTATACCTATGTAGTATCTGAACTAGGATACAAATCCCTTAAACGTAAAGAACACAGCTTACGGGTTTTCTTTCCCGATCATACTTGCACAAAATCTTGAAATGCAAGAACTTACTAAATACTTGCCATTTGATAAAAATGCAACAATATTTACTAAATTCTACTTCTGCTAAAACTGTGTCATTATCTCATTTAATTTATTGATTTCTCGTACTCAGTGGCCTTCACTAAATGAGTAGTAAGCTCCCAGAGATGTATCTACTTATTTTCTTATTAAAAAACAAAATTTATTGCCAAGCAAATCTAAAAAAATGTAAAGGAAACAGCTAAAACAGAACACTGAGAGTCATGGCAGACTATGTTGTTGATGTGCAATCTCTACACCATTTCAGATCATGTCATAATATTCCAGACCCCTTTTGACAAGCAAGGTGTGCAGAATAGTGTCTGAAGGGCACAAAAGCCCACACCGGAGAAAACAGTGACTTCCTGGCAGATGTAAACAGTAATTTCCTGGTTCGCCTGACAGCTCCAGGCTGAGTAAATAAAGACATACTGAATCTATCATAAACTCTCTGTCCCACCCACTGGTATCCTACTCAATGGGAAGGAAAATCCAATAGTTAGTCCCTAGTGAAATGCAAAGGCATAGATGCTTGCTATATTATGAAGATAATAAATGAGGATGATTAATCATTTCATACATTACAAAAACTATAACCAACCTTTATTGTAGCTAAAATATCATAACCCTCTTCAGGAGTGATGGAAATAGAATTTTCTAGATTAAATCAAAGATAACGTCTTAAGCTGTTTGAGAACACACTGGAATTTTACTTTGGGTTAAATTCAGTGATGAATACTAACCTTGAAGACATTCTTGTAAAAAGAAAATATATGCTTCTACCAAAAACACAATATTATTTTTAAAAGAAAGAAAGAAAATATGTGAATCAACAAATATCTCTACTGTGTGGACTAAATGAAATGTCTACCAATGTTTAGTCTGACTGTGGCTGACGGTGTTTGAAGAAAGGCTGACAAACTGTCTGTGTATGTAAAGACTGCTTCACATTCTTCTTTTCGTGGTTGAGAAGAAAAAGGCTGGAATCGTCCACTTGGGTTCAATCATATGAACATGAGACCCCAGTTTCTCTTTATCGCAGAATAGATTAAGACAAAAATAGGCTTTAAGTCATCATATTTGCATCAAACTTGATAGAAACAATTTTCTCTAGGAATCCTTTTCCTCCTTCCTATCACCCCTGTATTTTCTTATACACATGAAAGTACACAATTTTCATGTGCAATGTGTGTGTGTTGTTGTTGTTGATTTCTACACCTTTGCCCCACTTCCTGGTTTTCACCCAGAGAAGAAGTATTAAAAAGTCACAAGAAAAAATTAAAGAGGAAGTTGTCACTTTTTATATTCCCCAAAAAGAATCAGGAAGTACCCAAAAATTTCAAGAGGGAATCTGCTCCACAGAAATTAGAACTGTACCATTATAAACAGTTTAGAAGCTCATATATTTTGAAGTGCCTGTAAGTACCTTGAATTTTCATCTCCTTTTTTTTTTTTTTACTAAAATGCTTAGCGACAATTACAAACAAGGGATAGACAAACAAACCAAAATTTATGAAAAAATTCAGTATCAGTAATATTTTGGATGATTCTTTCTATTTGGCAATGAAAAGTTACACATATCTGAAACCAATGCTAATAATGAACTTCTAATAGCAAAAAGTTTACTTGAATAATGGGGGCACATCACACACCCACCAATAACATAGTGCATTAGTATGTCCTTCTACTTGGGAGACTTTTCCCAGGGTCCCTAACAACCTTCTCATATGGTCTCAACTCTCCTGTCATCTCCTCAGGCTTTCCCTGACCACCCTACCTGGTCCAGCTCCACTCTCAGCTGTGGTAACTCTCATACTATGTATTATTATCCACTGTATTTCATTGTACCGCTGTGTTTCCTTAAGAGCATTCTTCATTCACAGAAATGATCTTGTCTTTTATTTTATTTTTAATCTATCTCCTCACACTAGAATTTTGACTTTTGCGCTGAATTCTTATGTTGTTGTTGTTGTCAGATGCCAATGAGTCAGTACCAACTCATAGCGACCCTATGCACAGCAGAACAAAACATTGCCCGATCCTGGGCCAACCTCACTACTGTGGCCACACTTAAGCCCACTGATGCTGTCACTTTGCCAATCCATCTCGGCGGGGGTCTTCCTCTTTTTCTCTGATAGGCCTTGTCTTTTTAGGTTGTATCATCAGAGTCTAAAACACTAGGTATATTTGAACACGAGCTATTGCTGTTGTTGCTGTTAATGCCATCGAGTGAGTTCCAACTCACAGTGACCTTGTATAAGGTTTCTGAGGAGCAGCTGGTGAGTTTGAACCACTTACTGTGCAGTTCAAACCAACATTGCAGTCCAGTGCATGATTCTGCAGCGCCACAGCAGGTATTAATCAGGTAAAATTATGGAATTACTATTATTTTTGTTAGGTATGATAATGACATTGTGCTTGCTTTTTAAGTCTGTTAAAGACACATCCTTAAAAATTTACAAATGGAATTTCATAAGAGATTTATATTCAGCATAGTGGAGTGGGAAAGAGGTGAGAAGTGTGGTACAATACTGACAAAACAAAATTTAACTTGTATTGAAGAGTTTATATAACACTCACTATACTATACTCTTTAATTCTGAAGATGTGAAATTTCTCTAATAAAAATCTTAAAACTTAAATGAAAACTGAAAGGGGCAACAGCTTTTCTAAGAAACAACAACAAACACACTAAGACTAGGGGAAAAAGGTAATTATAACTAGGTATTCATTTAATCTATCAAATTAGCAACACTTCTTAAACCACCATAGATAAGAGGCATGGATTGTACCAATTTAAGAGTTAGGAACATATGACCAATTAACTTCACTTATTTTCCTTTTAACACATGCACAAATGTAAAAATCATGTATGCATTTAAATGCTTTTCTAATAAAGATAAATGATAATTCTAAATGATAGAGTAATTTGTTTTTCTTATTGTTGCAACTAGAAAGGTTGATGATTCAAACCCACCAGTCTGTACTGGAAACCCTATACAGAGTCCCTATGAGTCGGAACCAACTGAACAGCACTTAACAACAATGACAACAACAACACGGCTACAGGAAAAGTCCTGGTGGTGTTGTAGGGTAAGCACTGGGTTATTAACCTCAAGGTCAGCAGTTCAAACCAACCAACCACTCACAGGAGAAGAAAAATGAGGCTTTCTGCTCCTGTAAAGATTTTGTTGTTGTTGTTAGGTGCCATCGAGTCGGTACTGACTCAAAGTAACCTTATTTATGCACAGCAGAACGAAACACTGTCCAATCCTGGGCCAACCTCACTACTGTTGCCACACTTGAGTCCATCAATGCTGCTACTTGGCCAATCCATTTTGTTGGGGGGGGGGGTGAATCTTCCTTTTTTTCTCTGATCCTCCACCTTATCAAACATGATATCCTTCTCCAGAGATTGGTCCCTCCTAACAATATGTCTGAAGTATGCAAGACGAAGTGTGGCCATTTTGGCCTCCAAGGAGCACTCTGGTTGCACTTCTTCCAAAACGGATCTACTGGTTCTTTTGGAAGCCCATGGCACTTTCAAGATTTAGAGCCTCGCAAACCCTATACAGGTTAGCTATGAGTTGGAATTGACACAATGGCAATGGGTTTTGGGTTATGACTACAGAATCCAAATCTTTAGCACATTTTATGAGAAACAAAAAGGTAGAGCTGTGTCTTTCATCCAATATATGAGCTAAACAAAAATTATCCTGAAAATAATGAAACCCAAAGGAATCAATGGTGCTCCAGCTGCTAGGGAACCCATGTGTAGATGGCTTTGAGCTACCTCTGCATGATAAATTACCCTGCTTAGCCTCTCCCCATATGGCAAGAACCCTGGCCGGATTAGATCCAATGAAGTGTAGATTCAGTGAGATGCTGAGAAATGTTGGCCTGCCACAGAAAGTAGTGTCTACACTCTCAGACACCACGTTGTGGTTGGTATGTCCCAATGAGCTGACCCTGTATATAGGGTTTCCAAGGAGCAGCTGGTAAGTTTGACCCATAGATTTTACAGTTCAAACAGACCTTGAAGTCAGTGTTTATCCTACAGAGCCTCACCAGGACTCCATTGAGAGTCTTAGGGTTTCCTAATTATTGAAAGGTGAGGTATGTTTTACTTACAAACTCTGGGATCCAAAATTAAAGAAGATTTTGAACAACAAAAGGCAAGAGATAAGGGGGGGAAATTTTTTTAAACCTCTTGATCAAAAGCCTGAAATAAATAATCTTAAGAGCCAATTGAAGGAAAGAGCCACCTTCTGTATTCTTCTATTAGAGAGAGGCAGGCTGGAAGATCGAGAGATGGGTGGCTGCTTTATGGCCAGCTCCTGATGCATGGGGCAACCATCTAAGAGACCACAGGAGAGTTCAAATATAGCTAGGAGGAGAAGCAGATCATCGACACCATTGGGGAAATGCTCTAATTAGTTTCCAGGCAGATCACTTTGCTGCCAGAAGGCAAAATAGGGACAGTCCATTATTTTAACAAACACTTTGCTATCTATCTATTCTCCTCATCTGAGCCCTCCATGGAGGGAATTCATCCCTGGCTGCAAGAAAATCAAGCTATTAAAGCCAAGTCAAGTTATATGAGATGCCTGCTCTGATCTATTCCCTCTCTTAGCAGGACATGTCATACAGATCTTCTGGGACAAAGGCGGTTATAGAACCATCACTAAAGAGGTGAAGGGGTCCTCTTAAACAAAGACAAAAGAAGCAAAGTGCTCCATCAGACGTAACTTTATAAATTAGAAAAATATTTATTAGTTATGACATAATTAGTTATGAACTGAATTTAGAGATCATCTGAAGATCAGATTTGATGCATTAAACACTAAAGACCAAAGACCAGAATAGTTGTGGGATGACATCAAGAACATCATACATGAAGAGAGCAAAAAGTCATTAAGAAGACAAGAAAGAAGGAAAAGGTCAAAAT
>NW_006408604.1:13032631-13081494 GCF_000296735.1 Chrysochloris asiatica
TCAAGTGTGGCAGCGTAGTGAGGTTGGCCCAGGATCGGACATTGTTTCGTTCTGCTGTGAATGGGGTCGCTATGAGTCGGTTCCGACTCGATGGCACCTGACAACAACAATGACATAAAAAAGTGCATGGGTCAACTTTGCAAGGTATTTTCCAGCCTATTATCAGTAAATCTTAAATAAATGGGTTTCCCTCCAATAAATATAGGCTTTTTTTAATAGCAGCTTCCATCTGAAAAGGTCAGTGTGTGGTAGTCTTTGGTTCTCATGGAAACACAGGGTTTTTGAATCATCATTCAGATGGCTGTCCAAAGTGCATGTCAAAAGCATCAATACAAAAGAGTTTGAAATCCCACCTGAGAACTCTTGAGCTGGATGCCTCAACTTTTACAAAGGAGAAAACTGCAAACCGACATGGCCCAATGCTTTATCCAAGGACACTAAAACCAAACCCATTGCCATTTAATTGATTTCAACTCATCATAACCCTACATAGGGTTTCTGAGACTATAATTCTTTATGGGAACAGACAGCCCCATCTTTTTCCTGCAGAGCAGCCGGTAGGTTTGAACTGCTGACCTTGTGGTTAGCACTCTAACACCTAACTCACAGAGTCATGAGGGCTCCTTATCACAGCTAGTCTCAATTCCCCACACAGTGCTAGTGTCACTACACCTTGATGTCAAACTCAAATGTAACCAATGAACACAGATATATAAACTGGAGAAAAGTAACACGGTAGACAGTAGATGTCATAGAGATGCCAATAGAAGCCTAGTCATCCTTTTAGACTGCTAATGGACCCTAGAACCAGACATGTTTAAAAGTAAGGAAAGGTCCACTTCCATAGCTCTGACAGTAGGAGACACACAAATTACTGAATGGTACAAACTCTTCTGAAATGTGCTATTTCCCCATGGAAATAGAGAACAAAAGAATGACAAGAATAAATACAGATCCCATGCTAGCCCCACTTGAAAAATTACTTATTTATACATTGGAAAACATCGAGATCATTTAATATTCTATGAGTGAACTTTGTGGCAAGATCAGTGAGGAGAGAGAAAGAGATCACGTTATACCCCAGTCTGCTGAATTTGAGGTACATTCATCCATTCACTCATTCCCTTAGCCAGCAGACACTATGAACTTACTGCACCTACAATATTACTACGAAAAATGGTTGTTTCCTTCCCCCCGAAAAAACAAACAAACATCTGGTCTCACATTGATTTCACTGCTGGGTATCAAAAAAGTGGGTATAAGTAAAAAAAAAAAAAAAAAATCTCAAGATATGATCTTTTCCCTACAAGTAATTTAAGCTTTATTTCCCATACATTCAGACTGTTTTGAAGCTTGTGTATATATAACATATAAAATACATATACACTTAATGTATATATAATGCATATATACATAACTATATAGAGTTCTGGTATAGCTAGCACTGCAGGATAATGCACTAGACCACAAGATCAGTTTGAGCCTCAAGGTCAGTGGTTCAAACCCATCAGCCACTCCTCAGAAACCCTACACAGGGTCTCTATGAGTCAGTACTGACTCAACAGCATTTGGCAACAACAACAGATTGTATATGGTAACGTAGTGGGTTAGGTGTTGGGCTGCTAACAGCAAGATAAGCAGTTTGAAACCACCAGCTACTCTATGGTAGAAAGATGAAGTTCTCTACTCCCATAAAGATTTACAGCCTCAGAAACCATATACAGACTTGCTATGAGTTAGAAGCAACTTGATGGCACACAGAAGAAACAACATTTATATTAATATGTGTATACTATGTATACATAACAGTACATATTTATATGGACTCCTGGTGTGGTAGGATAAGTACTGGACTGCTAACCACAAGGTCGACGGTTCAAATCCACCAGCCACTCCTCAGAAACTCTATACAGGATCACTATGAGTTGGAACTGACTCCACAACACACTACTACCATATAGAGATTATAGATAAGAACAATCTCCTTTCAGCCCAAATGCTACTAATAGTACCAGTTGAGTCAATGGGATTCATAGCAACCCCATTTGTGCATAGTAAAACCGTGCTCCATAGAGTTTTCAGTGACTCCTTTTGCAGAAGCAGACCACCAAACCTTTCTTCCAAGGACACTCTAGGTGGCCTTAAACCTCCAACCTTTTTGTTATTAGCAACAGAGCACATTCACTGTTTCCACCACCCAGGGACTATATTATTAAAAACTCACATATTAATGCTTTAATTTATATGTTGTTGCTGTTGTTATGTGCCGTCGATGCGGTTCCAACTCATAGCGACCCTGTACAGGGTTTCCGAGGCTATAAATCTTTATGGGAGCAGAAAGCCTCATCTTTCGCCTGCAGAAGAGCTGGTAGTTTTGAACTGCTGACCTTGTGGTTCGCAGCCCGATTCGTAGCCACTATGCTACCAGAGCTCCTTTTAATTTATATAAACAATAGAAATAAAGGTATAGTCAGAGCAGCATAGGAAAATGATTCCAAGAAGCGGTAAAAATATATTTCTTTCTGCACAGGGAATGGATATACCATGACGTAAGTTGTCAATAGCATGACATAAAACTATCACAAGGCGCCTCTCATTGCCAAGCACCTAGATCTGTTAGTTTTGTTAGTTAAGAAGACCATGTTGTTGTTGTTGTTGTCAAATGCCATCGAGTCAGTTCCATCTCACAATGACCCTGTATAGGGTTTCCTAGGAGCAGCTGGTGAGCTTGAACCACTGACCCTGTGGTTAAAGCTGACCTTGCAGTCCAGTGCATTTCCTGCAGCACCATATAAGGGACAGCCTTCCTCCCTTGACCTCAAGATTTTTACCCTGATGTCTGATCAAACAGGCCTGAGCAGTCTTTCAGTGTGAACAGTAAAAAATGGGACACATTTACAACCTGGTTGTCAATGTAGTTACGAATCAGGCTGCTAACTTTAAGGTCGGCAGCTCGAAACTACCAACTGTTCCACGGGAGAAAAGATGAGGCTTTCTGCTCCCGTAAAGATTTACAGTCTCGGAAACGCTGTGCAGGGTCACTATGAGTTGGAACCGACACCATGGTACTTAACAACAACAACAATGGCAGGGCCTGGAGCCCTGGTGTGGCGCTTTAGATTAACACACTGGACTACAACGTCGGTTTGAACTAACTCAACAGCACTTAACAACAACAAATGGCAGGGCCTATCTCCAGGAGCTCAAAAGCACATTCCCTTTTTGTTCTTCATCCTTGGTCAAAGTACTTATAATACTGCCATTTGTCTAGAACTTCTCCATTCACAGACTTTGTTCTTGACTTACAAGGAGTGCTGAACAAGTGTAGACACCAGAGTAAATGATGCTTATGGCAAGGCTCAAAGTGTCGCAGCACAGACTGCATGCAGGACTGTGGCATGCTGGGAGGAGGAGGGCTCCTGCCTCTGCCACACATTAGAAAAGGTTGAGATGTCTCTGCACTGAAACACACCAAGGATGAACAGGTGACTGTCAGGTAGAATTTCACAAACATTAGTAAAAGACGCTATTAAACCACACATAAGGACCTATATGACAAAGTAGAACTGCCCTTAAGGTTTTCAAGGCTGTAGTCTTGACACAAAGGAGCTCTGGTAGCGTAATGGTTACGAATCTGGCTGTGAACCGCAAGGTCAGCAGTTTGAAACTACCAGCTGTTCCGCAGGAGAAAGATGAGGCTTTCCGCTCCCTTAAAGACTTACAGCCTCGGAAACCCTGTACAGGGTTGCTATGGGTCAGAACCGACTCCACAGCACACAACAACACCAATCTTTACATAAGCAGTGTGTCACACACTTCTCCTGTGGGGTTAAGTTAGCAGCCAAGTACTTAGCTGCTAGGCCACCAGAGCTGTTGTTGTTAAGTGCTGTCAAGTTGGTTCCAACCCATAGTGACCCTGTA
Organism: Chrysochloris asiatica; assembly: GCF_000296735.1. NCBI lineage: Eukaryota > Metazoa > Chordata > Mammalia > Afrosoricida > Chrysochloridae > Chrysochloris > Chrysochloris asiatica. Next base: position 13,036,553 of record NW_006408604.1, read on the forward strand.
TAGAGTTTCCAAGGAGCGGCTGGTAAGCTTGAACCCCCGACCTTGTGGTTCAAATGACTTTGCAGTCCAGCGCATTAGCCCACAGTGCTACACCAGAGCTAGTAGCAACCCTATAAAGTAGCTGTTATTACCCTTACAGCCACCCTATGTGGTGGTGTTGTCTGGTGCAGTCGAGTGAGTTCTGCCTCATAGTGACCCCACATACAGGAGAACAAACCACAGTGCAGTCATCCACCAGTCTCACCATCGTTGTCTGAACCTGTTTGTTGCGGCCACTGTGTCAATCATTTCATTGAGGGTCTTCCTGTTTTTAAGGAGTATTCTGGCTCTGATTCTTCCAAGACGGAACCATAATTCAACACCAAAGTTTCATAATTCAGAGGCATCAGTTCTCACCTGTCTTCTTTATACAGTGCCCAGCTTTCTCACTGCATATGAGGCAACTGATAATAGCATGGCCTGGAGACCAGAGCTGCCACTACCAACTACTCTGACAGGTATCACATTATAAGGTCCTATATTGTTGTTGTTGTGAAGTGCCATCCAGTCGATTCCGACCCATAGCGACCCTGTGTAAGGTTTCCAAGGAGGAGCTGGTGAGCTTGAAACGCCAACCTTGCAGTTCAAATTACTTTGCAGTCTGGCGCATTAACCCACAGCACCACACCAGGACTCCAAGGTCCTATGTAGTACAGAAGAAAAAATGTGGAACAAAATTCAAAATCATAAAAAAATAAAATTAAATAAAACAGACTTACTAGTCTGATAGAGACTGAGGAAAGACCATGGCCCTCAGTCATGTCTAGATATGAACTCAACCCCTTGGCTCAATTTTCAGCCAAACAGCAGACATGTCATGGGAACAATAACACTAGTGATATATACACACTTTAGAATAATTAGACATTTGAGATCAAAAGGGCAGCATTTACCCAAGGAAAAATTCAGAAGGGTAAGGAACGAAGGAAGAATAAAAACAGGAAACGGGAAGGAAATAAAATAAGTGATATTACATTGAGGAGATTACAATCAAGGAGATGAAATTAAATGTGTATGAATTGTTGAATAAAAAACTAATCTGCTTTATAAACCTTTACCCAATTCACAATTTAAAAACAAAATAGATTGCTATGGCTTATCCTAATGTCCTGAGCACCTTAGCCCCCAAGGTGATGTCTTTGCTTGGTAGCACTTTAAAGAAGTCTTTTGTGGGAGATTTTTTCAATTTAAGTTTATTTCTTAACTGCTTCTTCCATGGATGTTGATTGTGGAGCCAAGTAAATTAAATCTTTGACTACAGCTTTTCTGTTCATCATAATGTTACTTTTGTTCCAGTTTTTGTTGTTGTTGTTATCTTGAGGTGCAATCCAAACAGAAGGCTGTAGCCTTTGATCTTCATCAGTTAGTGTTGCAAGTCCTCTTTGCTTTCAGCAAGAAAGGCTGTATCATGTATCACTGATTGTTAATGAGTCTTCCTCCAGTCCTGATGCTATGTTCTTTAAACCCTGTTGTTGTTGTTGGGTGCTTTTGAGTGGATTCTAACTCATAGTTATGCTAATGTTGTTGTTGTTATGTGCCATGGAGTCGGTTCCAACTCATAGGACCCTGTACAGGGTTTCTGAGGCTGTAAATCTTTACAGGAGCAGACAGCCTCATCTTTCTCCTGCGGAACAGCTAGTAGTTTTGAACTGCTGACCTTGTTGTTTGCAGCCCGATTCGTAATGACTACGCTACCAGAGTCTAATCCTAGGCCATACTCACAATCTTTCCTATGTTTGAGCCCACTGTTGCATGTTTGTTAAGTGCCTTTGAGTCCGTTTAGACTCATAAGGAGCCTGAATAGGGTTTCTGAGGAGCATATGTTACTAACCTCATTTTCCAGCTAAGAACTGGGAAATTTATAAAGATCCAAAGATTTGTTATCCAAAGCTACACAGTAAGTGACATTGTCTTGACCAAGCTACATAGCAAGCTCCACGAATCATAGGCCTTGGTCTTTTCATCATAGTAGTTCAAAATTATTAAGCATATCATGTTGTTGTTGTTGTTGTTAGGTGTCTTCAAGTCGGTACCGACTCATAGAGACCCTATACACAACAGAACGAAAAACTGCCCGATCCTAGACCAACCTCACTACTGTTGCCATGCTAGAAGCCCACTTGCCAATTCATCTCACTGGGGGTCTTCCTCTTTTTCTCTGACCCTCCACCTTACCAAACATGATATCCTTCTCCAGCGACTGGTCACTCCTGACAATATATCCAAAATATGAGACGAAGTTTGGCCATCCTGGCTTCCAAGCAGTACTCTGGCTGCACTTCTTCCAACACAGATCTATTGGTTCTTTTGTCAGCCCATGGCACTTTCAATATTCTCCTCCAACACCATAACACAAAAGCATCAATTCTTCTACGGTCTTCCTTATTCACTGTCCAGCTTTCACATGCATATGAGGTTATTGAAAATACCATGGCTTGGGTCAGGTGCACCTTAGTTTTCAAGCTGACATCTTTGCTCTTCAACACTTTAAAAAGGTCTTGTGCAGCAGATTTGCCTGATGCAATACGTCCTTTGATTTCTTGACTGCTACTTCCATGAGTGTTGAATGAAGAATGAAGTCCTTGACAATTTCAATCTTTTCTCCGTTGATAAGAATGTTGTTTATTAGTCCAGTGAAGACTTTTTTCTTTACACTGAGATGCAATCCATAGTGAAGGCTGTGGCCTTTGATCTTCATCAGTAAATATTTTAAGTACTCTTCACTTTCAGCAAGCAAGGTTGTATCATCTGCAGATCGCCGAATGTTAATGAGTCTTCCTCCAATCTTCATGCCATGTTTTTCTTCATATAACCCAGCTTCTTGAATTATTTGCTCAGCATACAGGGTGAATAAGTATGGTGAAACAATACAACCTTGTTGCACACCTTTCTTAATTTTAAACCATTCAGTGTTCCCATGTTCTGTTTGAACAACTGCCTCTTGGTCCAGGTACAGATTCCTCATGAGCACAATTAAGTGTTCCGGAATACTCATACTTGGCAATATTGCCCATAACTTGTCATGATCCACACAATTGAAAGCCTTTGCGCAGTCCATAAAGCACAGGTAAACATCTTTCTGATATTCTCTGCTTTCAGCCAAGATCAATCACATATCAGCAATGATATCCCTCGTTCCATGGCCTCTTCTGAATCTTACTTGAACCTCTGGAAGTTCTCTGTCAATGTATGCTTGCAGCCATTTGTGTATTACCTATAGTAAAAGTTTATTTGCATGGGCAAAGCACCAGGAACTGATGGAAGAACAATTGAAATCTTACATGAAAGTGAGATGGCACAGGAGGCACTCACTCATCTATGCCAAGAAATTTGGAAGACAACTATCTGGCCAACTGATTGGAAGAGATCCATATCTGTGCCCATTCCAAAGAAAGGTGACCCAGTGGAATGCGGAAATCATTGGACAACACCTTTGACATCCCAAGCATATCATAGGTACTCAGTATTTGGTTAATTAATCCAAACCATTGGACTCCATAACCCATATTCTTTTCAGTGCATCCCCGGTAACTAACCAAGAAAGATTCAGATAAAAATAAACATAGTTGTTCATCAGTCAAAGAAGCAAGAAAACAGTCTTCCTATAGGGTCATCATTTAAGCCAAAGGTGGAGTATGTGTGTATGTTTGTATGTTTGTGTGTGTCCAAATAGTCAAGATACATATGGTATCTATAGTCTCATACTCAGAGTCAGGAAAGAACTTGGATTCCTTCAATCGTTGGTGTTGTTAAGTGCCATCGAGTCGATTCTGACCCATAGAGACCCTGTATAGGGTTTCCAAGGAGCAGCTAGTGAGCTTGAACCACCGACCTTGCAGTTCAAACAGCTTTGCAGTCTGGCGCATTAACCCACAGCACCACACCAGCAGGTCAGTGGACTTCTGTACTTATTGGCACAGAGAGAGGAAAGAGAAGGACAGGGGGAGAGAGACAGAGAAGGTTCCTCACAAAGCCAGCCTCCTCTATCTTGTTTCTCTTATTCAGAGGCAGCAACTAGAAAGGATCTGTGATCACCTTTTCTAGCCTTACAGGAACATCCAGAGAGCCAGAGAGTCCTTGCAAGGAGGAACAGATGATAAGGAAGGTCCTTCTTCAGTTGATTTGATTTGCATTTAACAAGAAACAGAAACTCAATTTAAAAACCAAACCACTGTAGCTCTTGTATAACTGAAGATTCGGAGTCTAAGATAAAAATAAAAAATGCAATGTTGTTCTCTGCATAAGCAAACGTCTCTTCTAACAATCTGCAGACACGCATTATCCTCAGCTAACACCCCTTCGGAATCTCATGGACTGATAAGAAGGCTCTGTAGAGATACTTAGCCAAACACAGAATTAGTGTTTTTTCCATGTTCCTTCGTTCAACAAATACATATTGATTACCTAATCTATGCCCAACACTGTGGTCATAGGGAAAGAAAACCAAGATGGGCCCTGATTTACTGGGCTTACTGTCCGTTGTTAAGTGCCATTGAGTCAGTTCCAATTCATAGTGATCCTGTGTATGGTTTCCAAGGAGTGGCTTGTAGGTTTGAACCACTGACCTTGGGGTTAGCAGTCCAGTGTTTATCCTACAGTGCCATACCAGGACTCCAGGTCTTACTGTATAGGGATGAATACAGACAGGTATGTACAAACTAAAGGGATAAAACTTTCAGAATGGGTGTTATGAAGGCACACAGAGGAACATCTCATCCAGTCTCTGGGAATCAAGGAGAAAACTTCTTGAGAATGAGATCTAACAATTATTTGCAAAATTGTGGCAAGAAGCACCGAGCAAGGAACAAAGGCTTGTCTTTGATCATTCTTTATAGTATGTGCCTTGAAATCAATAAATGAAATTATACTTTTTTCTAAGAAAAAAAATTCCACGTTTTAGCTTTAAATTTACATTTCCTTTGAATCCACCACATATACCGATCAGTTTCTTAGACGGAGATACACAATTTAGGAGGGTACCTTTTTAAAAAAAGATTGAAATGGCTAGATGCCCTTGCACAAGGATGTATAACACTTTTCAAATATACATTACATTACTACGACTAAAGGAGCTCTGGTAGCATAGTGGGTTACAATACTAACTATAAAGTTAAGAGTTGGAATCTACCAGCTGTTCCTCAGGAGAAATGTGAGGCTTTCTGCTCCCATAAAGATTCACCATCTCAGAAACCCTATATAGACTCGCTGTAAGTTGCAACCGACTTCACTGCACACAACCACCAAAGGATATCTAAGGACCTCTGGTGGCACAGTGGACTAAGTGCTGGGGCTGCTAGCCAGAACGTCAGTCATTTGAACCCCCCAGCCGCTCTGTGGGAGAAAGGTTTGGCAGTCTACTTCTGAAAATTTTACAGTCTCTGTCCTATAAGGTTACCATGAGTGGGTTTGGACTAGCCAACGACAATGGTTGTTTCCAAAAGGATAACTGTGTGGGGAACGGGAGTGGAGTGGGGGAGAGTTGTTGTTTGTTTGCTCTTCGGATGTAAAAAGATGTGGGAGCTGGCACATAGGTCTGTAAAAGAACACCTAAGACATCCTCAGGATTCCTACCATTCCTCTCTCATGGCGGTGTTCTTGCTCCCTGTGGTTAATAAACCTTCACCAGCTGGAAGCAGAAGCTCACCCTTATGGTTCCTGCTAGAGCTGCAACACTTCATGGATACATGCATGCAAAAAGACAGGGCACATCCCAGCAAATAGAAGGAGGGCCTAGCTACCTACTCATTGCACATCTTCAATCAGTGGTAACTGAAGACCTCCAGTTTTCTTTCGACATCACAAAGACCATGGCCCTCACCAGACTGCCCAACCACCACCCTCTGGGAGGCAGGCAATTGGCTCATCTGGACACAGCAAAGGCTTCCTTAGCACCAAGGCCTGAACTATTGGGGCACACGAATGAGTGCAGACCTAAACTGTCCACCACCTCGCCCCACTCCCTCACCTCCTCTCTGGAGGTGGGCATCCCTATCCTGGAAAGGGGGAGCAGGGAGCAGCTGGCAATGGAGGGTTGGACAACCCCATTACTGTGAGGGAAAACACCAAAAACAAACGTACAAAAATCCCCTAGGCCCTGAGCCACAACAGGCATTTCAGAAGGGCCCCAGAGGATGTTGAACACAGGGTGTTCCCCTTTTCTCTAGCTGCTTTATACAGAATTTGATTACAGTAAGGACACAGTCTCTTTTTTGGATCATACACCCTTGAGGGCAGGTACTCTATGACCATTTTTTTGGATTCTTCAACTGGAATCATGGTCTAACTTAACGAAAACCACACATAAAAGAAAATACGATAATATTTTAAGTAAAAGTCCGAGTTTCCCTTCCCATGTCAGTGGTGGCCATCTGCTCTCTGGCCCAGAATTCCTGCTTTCCCTCTTCCTCCACACACCCACTGGAACATCCTCGAGCATTTCATATTGATATGTCCCATGGCCTAGGGAATTAGCACAAGCAAGAAGTTCCCAAAAATCAGGGCGGAAAAAGGAAGGAAGCTAATGATCTGGACACGCGAACATACTGCTCTTTATTGTTTGTCTAATTCCGATCATTGTATTTGCTGGGGTGGTCTGCAGCTCCCCAAGGTAAAAGCAAAGCCAAGGTGTCAAATACGCGTCATGACTCACTTTTGCCTTTTAAGGGAAGGTGGTACGGAGTCCATTCTTTCTGAGAAAAGAAAAATTCTCTGAGACAGATTTGTATTGACCAAAGACTACCAACCACACCTGTTTCAACTAAATTCCATAATAAGGTTATTCCATTCCTGAGCTTTATTACTGAACTGCACTCACAACGGTCTTGAATCACTGCCAAATCTCAGTGTGGAGACCGTGGGACACAGTCTGACTAGGCTAGGGGGAAAGGAAAGGAATCCTTCTAATAATAGTCACTGGCAATACCTGGACGGCATCAAATACAGCAAAAAAAGAAAAAACTGAAAATGGAACACAGCAATAACATGAGTCAAGCTCTATGTGAGAGATGAACTGATCTATTTGGGATAACGGAGTCCCTGGAGAAGTGGAGTCTGTCAGTGTGCTCTGCTGTTAACAAAAGGTTGAAGGTTCGAGTTCACCCAAAGGCACCTTGAAAGAAAGGTCTGGCAATTTGCTTCCTAAAAACCAGTCATTGACAATCCTATGTAGCACCATTCTACTCTAATATACACGGAGTCAGACTGACCCCAAACAACTGGTTTATCTGAGAAAAACACAAATATGGTGGGTTTGGGGAGGGAAAAACACTGATTTCTGAAAAGAATGTATTCACTTTTCCTTTAATCACTACTCCCCAGACACCTTGTCATAAATTGACCTGTATTGCCCCAAAATACATGTCAGCTTGGCTAGACCATGACTCTTTGTGATTTGGCATTTATGTGATGATCCCCAAGGATGTGATCTGATGTGATAAACCAATTAAGAGGATACACTAAGGGTATAGCATACACCTTTTGTCTTAAAAGAGATAAAAGAAGAGAGATGTGAGCAGAGAAAGAGGGACCCACTACCATCAACAAAGAGCCAGGAGTGGACCTGGAGTCCCTGCATGGTGAAGCTCCTAGATTCAGGGACTGATTGAATTCAAGACACCTGGAGATCTCCAAGGACTGCTGAGCCTACTGATGCTGAAAGGAGGCAAGGACCTGTCCCCAGAGCGAGTCTGAATTCACACTTCTAGCCTCCTTAACTGTGAGGCAGTAAATCTCTGATTGCTAAAGCCAGCTACTTTTGTTATGTTGTTGCTGTTGTCAAGTGTCGTTGAGTCGATTCCAAACCATTGCGACCCTGTATAGGGTTTCCAAGGAGCAGCTGGTGAGCTTGAACCGCTGAACTTGCAGTTCAAATGGCTTTGCAGTCTGACGTATTAACCCACAGTACCACACCAGGACTCCTTGTGTTATAGCACACTTCGTACTGGAACTTTGTATGACTAAAGAGTTTAGCGTTTAGACCAAATGTTACTACCTTTTCATATGGCTCCCCTAAACTAAGTCTTTCATAGTCTCACTTAAGTTATTTAGATAGCAGAAGTCTACTATGGTAAGTTTCTTTTAATCCAAAGATGATCATTTCTTTCATTCTGCTTTGCAGTATGAGCTATTCTCTTATACAACAGCCCACTCTCAAATCTCATCTAGATTTTCTTCCCCACAGACATCTCCAGATTATTTCTCAGCAGAGTAAACTCATCTCACATTCTCCTCATCCCCTCTTCATTCACTACTCCCAACTGCTCAGAAAGTTGCCCCTTCCATAATCTGGATCAACACCTTCTTGTGCACATGTCCTCAGAATGCTACAGCTTGGCACCTCCAGAGCCACAAATGGCCTGCTGAGAGAGTAGCTACACAAACACCCAGCTCCAGCTGAAATACTCCTTTACCCTCTGTCACCGAATGCTCAAGTTCAAGGTTATTAGTCTGCAAAGGCTTCAGTCAATGAAGAAGCTGAGGGAACGCAGACGCCTTTCTTCAGCGCATTGCCTTCCCAGAGCAGTTCTTGCTGTTGTTAGCTGCTGCCGCATTGATTCCAACTCATGGGGACACCCTGTGCACAGGGTAGAATTGGCCCATAAGGTTTTCATGGCTGTGACCTTTCAGAAACAGATCTCCTGGTCTCTCTTCTGAGAAGCCTCTGGGTGGATCCCAACCGGCAATCTTTATAGCTAGTAGTCGAGCACATAACCATTCAAGACATGCGTGGACTCTCCCATAGTGATAACAAGGCAAGAATTCACTCCTTGCTAATTCAAGGTTTCGTACAAAACAAGCGCTATGGGCTCTTACAATGTCCTGAGCTGTTCAGTTCCCTACCTCCCTTCCTCTCACCCTGAGGGCACTCTGCTTCTAATTTGAAGTTCCATATTGCTGAGTGGTATCTTTACTTAGACATGGCAACTCCTTAATAGGCACACACTTCACATTGGTGCTCCTCCTGTTAACACTGGGGGTGCAGCGGTCAGGTTTCAATACCGTGGCTGTCTGCTATGGGTAGAATGGTTTATGGGCTATACTGCTGATTCCCTCTGAAACTCCTTTGGCTCCGCATTTTAGTGAATGACACTGTATATTATACGCAAGCTTTGTTTCACCCCATTAACAGAGGACAATTGTATTAACCATATGAGTCTGAGTTCCCATGTTACTTAATTGCTACACTGCTGTGTTAACGAAGTTAAGACGGTGTTTGGTGAGAGCGTATATCACCTTCATGTACAGATATTTGTGGTTTTATTTTTCCTTTTGCCAGCTTGCCTCTCTGTTTCAATTGCCTACCATCTGCCTTTGAACAATCTAAGTGCGAGCACATAGATTTCATTTGGAGGATGAAGTGCTTTGAGCTCACTCTAGGAAAGCATTTTCATATACTGGTGTTTGGGGCATTTGCTATTTAATAGGATCTCAGAAACAACTCTGTTTGGAAGAGTTGGTTCCTACCCATTGTCAAAGTGCATTGTAAATAAAACTTGTGATGGTATTTTTCATCAGAAGGAATATATATATATGAGCATGGTGGCTCGGTAGGATAAGCACTGGACTGCAAAGCACAAGGTCAGCAGTTCAAATCCACCAGCTGCTCCGTGGGAAAAAGGTGAGGTTTTCTACTCCCGCAAAGATTTATAGCCTTGGAAACCCTTTACAGGGTCACTATGAATCAGAACTGAGTCAACAGCACTGAACAACAACAACAACAACACACACAGGAGGGGACTTCAGTAAGCTCCTGGAAAACTAGAGTTAAAAAAATTATGTAATTTTCCCATAAACTTTTTGGAGCCTCCTTGTACACATATGAACCAGAATAATGCTCTGACTTGAACTGATGCGTTGTTGTGAAGATATGGCCTAATGTCAAACTACCTGCTAAGTCAAAGAGGAAGTAAACTGGCTGCGAGTCAGAATATCTGGGTTCTATTTCTAATATGACAATAACAGCAACTGACCACAGGTAAGTCACTTAAGTGAGCTTTTAAAAACTGCAACTTCTGTTATTCCAATGACTATCTTTCGAATTCCATGACAGATATCATGTTGCTGCTCACTGGGACCCTTCATGAATAGAACAGGAGACTCAAAGCACTGCAAAGCAAACCTCAGATTTAATGAAAAAACAACTGAAAGAAGCAAGGCTGCCAACCCAGGCCTCTCTTTAAAAGCTCTCTTGAAAGCTAGAACCCCAATTTTCTACTTCCAACAACTCAAATTCCACTGGATTCCCCAAGTTTGTGTTGGTGAGGACTCATGGTTTTGAAATTACTGTGGAAACTAACACTGAGTTCTAATGAATCAACAGCCCCTTACCCATTTCCCTTCTCAGAAACAATCAGGATGGAAATTGGGGGGCAGGGGGTAGAAAAGGGAGGGTGATCTTTGTTTTGGTTATTCACAACAATAGGAAGAAGAATGGCCCAGAATCCCTGCTCCTTTTTTCCTACCCACCTCCAAAAACTACACATGGTTTCAATAAAATGCTAATGGATCTTTATTTTATTATAAATTATTAGAAGCCAGAAAAGAACATTTAAATGGCTCACAAAAGCAAGCTCCAAAGTTTAATGCTTAAAGAAATGTCATTTCACCCCCTTGTGCCCACCCACAGTAGTTATTAAAGGCTACTTCTCATCTGTTAAGCACCATCAAGTCAGTTCTGACTCATAACAACCCTGTATAGTATTTCCGAGGCTGTAAATCTCTGCAGGAGCAGAAAGCCTCATCTTTCTCCTGCAGAGCGGCTAGTGGGCTTGAATCACTGACCCTGTGGTTCACAGTCCAGTGCTCATCCTACAGAGCCACCGCACTCCCCACTTTTTATCTACAAAGAGGGAAAATAACTATGTGTTTACATGTATGCCTTAAGAACCCTGGTGGCACTTGTAGGATAAGTACTGCACTGTTGACTCCAAGTCAGCAGTTCAAACCCAACACCATTCTGCAAGCGTTCTGCTCCCTTAAAGTTTTACAGCCTCGGAAACCCTATCTCTAGAGTTCCTATGAATTGGCATCACTTGATGACAACAGGTCTGGGTTTGCTTTTTTCATATGTATAACTGGCCTGGTCTTTAAACTGGTATATTATAAGTTACTCTCCAAGTCTTCTCCCTCTAACTTTTAGAAGAATGTGAACTTCTCTGCTTTCATGCCTAAAGTGATGTTGTCCTATGGTGGAGTGTGACTCAAGCAGCATTCTCTCAGCCCCTTCCACCTATTCCCAGAACTGGGTGTGCTATAAACAGGAAGAAATTACCCTCATACTAAAAAATCTAACATGAGTAGTAATAAAGGGTCAAAGAGTATGACTACTTCAGTAAAAGTCTAAATAGGAAAGTCTTTTTATAGAAATGCAGTTTCACTACTTAAATACAGCACAGCACACATACAAAGTCTGCTATGAAGTGACAATCTGATAGTTCCCAACAGGTAAACACCACACAGTAATGTCTCATAAACATGAAAACTCAACACACACAAACTAGTTATTAGCTGTCAATATTAAAGCAATAATAAGTTCTAAGGTCTCTATTTTAAAAACTAGTTTGTTTAAAGTTGTTTCGTGTCCAAACTGAGAGACATCTACATAAACTAGAAAAAGAAAAAAGTACTTTTTAAGCTTATACGCTGTAAGGATCACACCAACTATTTCCCAGTTAATATAAATTAAGAACTATTGGTATATGCAAATATGCAAAGCTGGAAATTATTCTCCTGCTTTTTTTTTTTTTTGGAAATGCATGCTTACGAAGCATATATTAAATATAATTGTTGTTGTTGTTAAGTGCCTCTGAGTCCGTTCTGATTCATAGTGACCTTGTATAGGGTTTCCGGGGCTTTAAATCTTCGAGGGAGCAGACAGTCTCAACTTTCTTCCATGGAGTAGCTGGTGGGCTTGGACCACAGAACTTGTGGTTTGCAGTCCACTGCTTATCATATGGAACTACCACTCTCCTACTAAATCTAATAGTATATATTAAAGACAGATCACTAGTATGTCTACTACTACTTGTTAAGTGCCGTTGAGTTGGTTCTGACTCATAGTGACCCTGTGTAGGGTTTCCAAGGAACAGTAAATTTGTATAATGAAAACTGGTAAGATCTTAATATTAACAGGAACATCAGTGCACCAAACAGAATAAGAAATGCTTTAAGGGGAAATGGAGACAATAAAATAATCTGGGGAAGGAATGTTACTGGGACAGAATCATGAAAAAGGCAGAGAGAAGAACATGAAGATGGAATGAAGATAAGTGAAGAGACGTCGCTGGGGGCAGAAGAGCCAGCCCACCACGGTCTGGTGATTGCAGAAAACCTGTATTTGGAAAACTCACTTCTAGCACATTCTACTTCAAAGAAAGGTTTACATGCCAGGCATACTCGCATGCTAAAAGCATTGGTTTCTATTTTGGGAATGTGAATGAATGAATGATGAAATGAAGGAGAAACCAAATGAGTTTCTTTTAATTAAAAAAACCAAACAGCTGAACAGAACATGAAAGGTGCTCTCCAGAATAACTTTAGAGAGGTGAAGGAAAACAGAAGGATGAGAGGACAATGAGAAGGGAACCAGGGGGAGGCAGGGAACTGAATGATAAAGCTAAGAATAGAGACAGAAGGAAGTACTGCACCGCAGTGGATAGAAATGCAATGGAAGAAAAACAAGCCTGGAGAGGAGTTGTCCAATTTACAAGAGGTAACACAGCCAGGGCCTTAAAAAAAAAAAAAAAAGTAGGAAGAAAACAGGTTTATGCCTCCTTTGTCTTATTTTGGATCAGATTTCGAAGTCACTTACAACACCAACTTAAGACTGAAAGCTGCCGGCCTTATGGCTAAGAATTCCACTATTGTTTCTATGTTCTGGTAATGAATATGGTTCTAAAGTGGAGCAGGCAGGACCTAAAGCCCAGTAAAGAGAGTTTACTGAAAAGTCTTTATAGGTGTGTGTGTGTGTGTGTGATTGTTGCTGTTGTTGTTGGTTGCCATCAAGTTGATACCAATTCATAGTGACCCCATGTGCTCAGAATAGATCTGCTCCACAGGTTTTCAGAAGATCACCCACCACATCTCTCTTTCCAGGTAGATTTGAACTGCCAACATAGTTAAGTGTGCTTAACTATGGCACCCAGAGACACCTGTGTCTACACTTACACCCATTTTGAACTCTCCCACAAAGTGAGAGTTGCAATGAGTTGTAGGGATCAAAAGATATTGGCCCCTGGACAGCAAGCCCACCGGGAGGAGAGCCGAGGGCAGGAGCATTCGGAGCAGCTGCATCCCCTCCCATCTATGAGTGGAGGACTTGTCCAATGAATTAGGCTGCTGGCCCATGATATTCTGCTCTGAAGATGGTCAGAAAGAGGGAGTGTGCTTGTGTGTGTGTTTGCTTAACAGAGGTAGCACACCTGGCTAGGCAATTGTGCAACATGATATCCCAGGGGGGGAATTTATTCCTGATCTCAACTTGTGATCAGATTTTGCCCTGAAGCTTAAGGCTTAAGTGTCCTTGAAGCTTTTATCCAGAAGAAAGACAAACATCCTAGGGAGCTCTTCTCAGTGCCAGCCAGACATCATAAAAATGGAGGAAGTTCAGAAAAGCCCCATGGTAACTTAGTGATAGGTGTACAAAGTGGCCTTCACCACGCTGGGAATAAGGCAATCTAACTGCCCTGATTTCATGTGGTTTTACTATTTCCAATAAAATTTGTTTGTTCAGATATACTAGTGCACCCTTTTGTAGAAGAGTCCATGCACCAGGTAACATGCTCAGCAGCTAACTGAAATGTTGGCAGGGCGAGCCCACCCAGAGGCAACAGCCCACCCAGTAGGCCTGGTGACCTACTGCTGAAAGTGTAGCTATTGACAACCCTATGGATCACAGTTATACTCTGACATATAGGGGAGGTTGCCATGAGTTGGAGTCTACTTGGCAGCAACTAGTTTGGTTTTTAGTGACCCTTTTGTAAGGGTTACCAGGTAACCAGAAAACAATGAGGAGTCCTTTACTCATCACATGTCAAAATTTAGGGCTTGAAAAGTATGGTAACTTTGGTTGGCGGAAGTGTGCCCTCCCACATGGCTGCATGGGGCACTTACTATTTCACTTCTATTTCCATTTCAACAGATGATTAAGAAAAGGGTCCTGAAAGTTTCCCCCAGGGCAGGGCAATTTTTAAGCAACCTTGAATGAAAAACAATTACTGAAAGCCTTAACATATTCACTGCATTTTCAAAAGTCTGTTCTTAAGCAGGTTGCTACAACTAAAATTGTAATTTGCCACAGAAATAAATAGGAATGGTCTCATGGTTAGATTATAATGTATCACTTATCTAGAACCCTATGTCTCATGAACACCAGAGCCCTAAGTCTCCAGGTTCCCTGAGTTAGCCGTGCCGTTGGGTCTGGTAAGGCTGAAAGGAAGAGAAAGGAAGTGGAAGGGGGAGGAAACAGCCTCTATATCAATAGTCTTGGCAGCAGAGATGTTGAGCAAGTACTAATGATAAGAGAATTGGCAGCAGCAGTTGTTCAAGTATGTAGTATATAGAGGTGAGTGTTCACAGAAGACACTCCTTAGTGGACATCCCGGACCTATTCTTGTTGTTAGGCGCCATCAGGTTGGCTTCAACTCATAGTGACCCTATGCACAACAGAACAAAACACCCCTTCCCTAGCAGCTCACAAAGGTGTTCCTTTCGCTGAGTGCACATGGACCTGTAGCTTGCTACTCCCTACAGTGGTCTATTCATAAGGTTTTCAGTGACTAACGATTTGGAAGTAGTTTGTCACTCTTTCTTCCTAGTCTGTCTTTATCTAAAAGCTCATCTGAAACCTGTCCACCATGAGTGACCCTGCTGTTTATTTAAAATACCGGTGGCATAGCCCAACGAGATGGATTGACCAAGTGGCAGCATCGATGGACTCAAGTGTGGCAACAGCAATGAGGTTGGCCCAGGATCAGACATTGCTTCGTTCTGCTGTGCATAAGGTCTCTATGAGTTGGTGATGGCTTGATGGCACCTAACAACAACAACAGTGGTCTAGGCCAGTGCTCCTGTGACAACTTATACTGGCCTCACAAGCCCTGTTAGAGCCTGCAGGAGAGAGGGCAAAGGAAACCTCAAACTCCCTGCAAGGCTAGCGAGGCCTAGACAAACAGCATGGAGACACACCTGCCTGCAGCCAAGATGAGTTCAAGGCCTGGAGGGCTGGCAGGCAGCTGCAGCCTCTGTGTGGAAAAGAAGCACTGGCAGGTAAGTAGTCAGGAAAACTAGTGAGGGTTTTGGGAGAGTTTGGTCCCTCGCTACAGTCTCACTGGGTTTAGAAAGTCGAAGCTTTTCACAAATGCTGATGATGCCCAAAAGCCCAGCTTCCATGTCAGAGAAAAGAGTTAAGAAGAAAACAACCCATTCGATCTTGGGTGTTGTTGTTGCTAAGTGCCATGGAGTCAGTTCCAACTCACAGCACCTCTATATAGGATTTCCCAGGAGTCGCTGGTGGGTTTGAACCAACGACCTTGTGGTTAGCAGTTCAATGCTTATCCTACAGCGCCAGAAGAACCTAAATGGGTATGTCTAGTTATATCTGAAAATACCTTCTCCTGATTGATGATATATTTTACACCTATCATATTGTTGGTAATTCTAACACATTGTCCTTAACAGTCTACTCTTGCAATGACAGTTGTCCACTGTGAAATACAATTAATGAAGTTGTTGTGCCACCCATAAGACATGACTTCAATGTGTTTTTCCAGTCCCATAGATGAGTGTACAATCAGTCATTCTCATTGGTTTAGTCCCCAGGAGAGAACACTAAACTTAAGAGACCCAAAGAGAGCAGCATTTCAGGTAAAACGTAGACGATGGGATCTAGAGGAGAAGGTTGACCGTAGCGAAGCAAACAGAAACCTGTGCATCAATGTTAACAACAGCCAACAAACATTTCAGAACAAATGGCATGTCTACCAACAGAGATATGGATAAACAAAGTGCAGTGGATTCATACAAAGGAATAGTACTCATCCATGACGAGAAATGAAGTCCTGATACATGCTACAACAGAAACGAACCTTAAGGAGACCTGGTGGCACAGTGGTCCAACGCTCTGCTGCCCACTGAAAAGTCAGCAGTGCAAACCCACCAGCTGCTCTGTTAGAAAAAGCTACAGCAGCCTGGTCCTGGAAAGAAACGCTAAGGAGCAGTTCTACTCTGACCTAGATGGATCATCAGAAGTTGGAATTGACTCAATGGCAGTGGATTTGGTTTTGGTTTCTGGAAGTCTTGAAAACATGTTGAAGGAAGTCAGTCAATTACAAAAGGACAAATACTATATGATCCCATTTATATGATACCTGTTGTTGTTAAGTGCCGTTGCGTCAGTTTCAACTCATAGTGACCCTATATAGGGTTTCCGAGGAGTGGGTGATGAGCTTGAACTGCCGACCTTGCGCTGTATCTAGCTGTCAGCTTGACTCAATGGCAACTGGATTTTAGCACCCATTAAGGCCAAATAAAAGGCACTCTGGTAGCGCAGTGGTTACGAATTGGGCTGCGAACCTCAAGATCAGCAGTTCGAAACTACCAGCTGTTCCGCGGGAGAAAGATGAGGCTTTCTGCTCCCGTAAAGATTTACAGCCTCGGAAACCCTGAACAGGGTCGCTATGGGTCGTAATCGACTCGACAGCACTTAACAAAAACAACAATGACAAGCCCAAATAATGAGCTCTTGTTTTGGTTAAGTATGTATCTACTAACCAAAAGGTCAGAGGTTTGAAGCCGCCAGCCATTCTGTGGAATAAAGATATGGCAATCTGCTTCCGTAAAGGCTACATCCTTGGAAACTCTATGGGGCAATAGTCCTGTAGGATCACTATGATTAGTAATCAACTCATTGGCAATGAGTTTGGTTTGGGGTTTAAGCCCAAAATAGCAACAACAAAACCAAACTAGTTGCCATTATAGGATTCTGATTCATAGTAACCCCATGGGGTTCAGAGTGTAAATGCACAGGATTCTCGGTGACTGTGACTTTTTGGAGGTAGATCACCAGGACAATTTTCCAAAGTGCTTCTGTGTAGATTTGAACCACCAATTTTCTAGTAAGTAGCCAACTGTTTAAACAACTGTACTACCCAGGGATTCTAAATCCATAACAGAAGCTTAATAAACACTCAATTTAAAATTTTTTATTTAACTAGTATATACTATGTACTATATATATACTTAATTCTGCTCATGAGGAATCTGTACATGGACCAAGAGGCAGTTGTTCAAACAGAACATGGGAACACTGGATGGTTTAAAATTAAGAAAGGTTTGCAACAAGGTTGTATTCTTTCACCATACTTATTCAACCTGTATGCTGAACAAATAATCTGAGAAGCTGGGTTATATGAAGAAAAATGTGGCATCAGGATTGGAGGAAGACTCATTAACAACTTGCGATCTGCAGATGATACAACCTTGCTAAAATATTTACTGATGAAGATCAAAGAGCACAGCCTTCGGGTATGGATTGCATCGCAATGCAAAGAAAACAAAAATCCTCACCACTGGACCAATAAACAACATTCTTATCAACAGAGAAAAGATTGAAATGGTCAAGGACGGACTTCATTTTTCTTGGATCAACTATCAACACTCACGGAAGCAGCAGTTAAGAAATCAAAGGACATACTGCATTAGGCAAATCTGTTGCACAAAACCTTTTTAAAATGTTGAGGACTAAGGTGTGCCTGACCCAAGCCATGGTATTTTCAATAACCTCACATGCATGTGAAAGCTGGACAGTGAATAAAGCAGACTGTAGAAGAATTGATGCATTTGAGTTATGGTGTTGGAGGAGAATATTGAAAGTGCCATGGGCTGCAAAAAGAACCAACAGATCTGTGTTGGAAGAAGTGCAGCCAGAGTGCTCCTTGGAGGCCAAGATGGCCAAAACTGCGTCCCTCACCCTTTGGACATATTGTCAGGAGGAATCAGTCGCTGGAGAAGGATATCATGTTTGGTAAGATGGAGAATCAGGAAAAAAGAGGAACACCCCCAGCGAGATGGACTGGCCAAGTGGCAGCATCAATGGGCTCAAGCATGGCAACAATAGTGAGGTTGGCCCAGGATCAGGCAGTGTTTCATTCTGCTTTGCATAAGGTCGCTATGAGTCGGCACTGACTCAATGGCACCTATATATTATTAGGCCTCCTCTGCTGGACACTGTGCTGGTTGACACTAGAAATATACCAGACTCCTCTCTTCAGTGAGTTTTATTTTACTAATGATGATAAACAAGTAAACTGCAACCAGATAACTGCCAATAACAGAGTTATTTAGCTGTGAAGGCACTGGGAAAAGCTGGAGAAATAGACTTCAAATGATAAGCTGGTTGCCAGGAAGAAAAGAAGTCAGGGGAGGATTCCAGGCATAAACTTCCATTATTTGGTTTCAGAGAAGTATACATATGAACTGGAATATGGGGCTTAAAGGAGAAACTAAAGATGATATTAGAAAGCTAGGTTGTAAAACATCTTGAATATCATAAGGAGCTGGTTTCATTCTGAACTTTGGTGCCGTCATGTTTGTTTTGTTTTAAATGGAAGGATCATCCCAGGTTGGATTGGAGGGGACACGAAGTGGAAGTAGAGAGGCCAGATAGGAAACAACTGAAGAATCTAGGGCCAGAAGACCGACAGTGGTAGGCTGGAAAAGAGGGGCAGAGTAAGAGATGCGAGGGGTGGAGCCTGAGACTGCCTTGTGGGGTGGAGGAGACAGCTGAAGATCCAGGAGCCTGAAGAAGCAATATGAATGGGTCTGTTAGTGGATGAGTCAGGGGACTATGCCAGCACCCAGAGAAGCATCACCACTCACTCCCCTCTTAGTCTTGGATGGTTTTTTGTGGCAGTATTGGCTTTACGTTGGCCTTTGAAGAATGACATAGAAGTGACTTGGCAGAATTATTCATTTACTATCCTTTTGGCTGTTCTCCCCTGTGGTTCACATCCTGAAGAGTTTTATTTAGCTCTGTCTTTATGTCTTTATGGTATAATTCTTAGATGGATTTTTGTCACGGAAACCTCGACCAAGAAGAGCGAGTGGCCATCTCGTCTCACATTAATCGTGGTCATCAACATCTTTTGGCAGTATCTGATGTGTGTGGACAAAACAAATGAACACAATAATAATAAGGCTGTGCCAGGCTAACAAACTGATCCAGTCAGAGGATTATAGTAGACACCTGTTTTCTAACACAGCAGCTGCTAACACAGTAGAAGTATGACATCCTGGTAACAAGGAAGAGTTCTCTTCCATTAAAACCCAAAAGTAGCAGAACTGAGCGTGGACCAATGTCAGAAGGTGAAAAGAGATTCAAATCATCGGAACCCTGATTAGTTGTGAACTTAGGAACCTGAATGTTACTTTGTTTATGGGGAAGTGATTTATCTATTCATCCAAGTGTTCTAAGGTATAAATCCTTAAAGTAGCCAGTACATACTTAGGGTGCTATCAGAGACATGCTGAAGCTTTTTGAAATTTAGTTGACTCCTACCAAACACCTCTTCATTTTACACGAACTGAAAATCAGACTAGAACATAGCCCAGTATAGAATGTGGACACTAAATTAGGAAAAAATCGGGGGAAGACAGAGTCCCCACTGAATAGTTTCATCTTGTCTAGATGGGTCTGGTGAAAAGAGATGGGGATAAGATTCCTATGAGTCAATAGTGAGTAATTATTATCATGACTAATTGAGACTATCACAATTGTAAAGGTAGAAGTTTTTTTAACAAAAAAAGGGGAGTAGTTAATCTCACAGTCCAGAAACAGAGGACCCTAGGATCATCAAGGGAGAAGAGCACAAGCAGAATGCGGGACCCTACCCAGAGAAGCAGTGACACCAGAGATGGAGGCAGAGATGTAGAGAGGGAGCAGTTGAAGACTCTAGATTCATGGAAAGTGAGGGACTGAGAGCTGGAGGCCAAGAGGCAGAGTTGAAGAATGTGCCCTTTGGTGATGTAAATGATTATATATGCCTGAGTGTTTTAAAAAAAAAAAGAGCTGAAATAACTAGAGAGAAATACTGTTAGCTGATGGTACATGGAGGGGATTATAATCATGGTAAAGAAACAAAGTCTATGATTTGTTGAATGTAAAACTGATGATCTGCCCTGTAAACTTTCACTAAATTCACAATGAAAACTTTAAAAATAAATAAATTAGGAAAAAATAAACAACACTTTAAATTGTCTTTTCATTTCATTCACTACTAAACACACACACACACACTTTACACAAAATTCACCAACATATAAACACTACAGGCAAATTATTTCATAGCTGCAATATATACCCATTACCTTTTCAGACTAGACTAGGGAGATGCTCTTAGAAACAGCTTGTTAACAGCCCCTCACATTGCTGTTTAACAACCCGTTTATAGCCCATCAAAAAGCCAACCCTCCAAGGAGATATATTTTACATTTATATGTACAGTTTTGTTGCCACTGCAAGGCTTAGTTTTGTGCAATCTTTCACTCTATAAGCTAGGAAACAGATTATAGCATAATTTCTGTGATTTACCACTCTAAAAGCATGCAATACGTGTGCGTATATGCAAACATGGTCACATGTACAAAGCCCCAGAATAAAAGCAGAATGGTGCAGGAACAATACCATATAGTCTTGACTAGAGCTAAAAATAGTGCACAAAGGCATTGTGTCAGCTACCCACTCATGTTCTACCTAGAACATGCTAATTCCAACCTCTACTTAAGATTGGGGCTCCATTACCTTTCCTAGGAACCTTACCCTGTCCCAAATAAGATATTTTCCAGGCTCTGGAATGTGGTGAAATCCTTAAATGCACTTCAACTTTGAGGTCATTAATTCATAGACATGCAAACCAAGAAGATACCTGAAATTGCACATTTCCCCAGAAGCTGAATATTTGTGTCCTGAGAACATAAAGGACCAACAGAGAGACTGACTTTTGGCAAATGGTAGACCAGAAATACTTAAGCACAGTCAGCTGCCCACAGGCAATTAATATGTGCTTCACCCTATGTGTATGTCACTAGAATTTTCCCCAAAGAAGCAGAATCTTGCCAACACAGACCCCCACAACTTGGAATACCAGGAGAATTAAGGGGACAAGACCCTAATAATATGAGAAAGCAAGAAGAATCATAGAATTTGGGAGCCAGAACCATGAAATAAATGTTGTCCAACGCTCCATTTGGCATTCAGCCTCACAGGCCTCTCACATGTGCACCAAGGCAACTGGAATTGTCCAAACTAGACTCTGCAAGCCATCCTAAATAAGAAATAGGATGTGTGTTGTGAACTTGCTTTCACCTATAACCTAGATATAAACCAACCAAGAGGCAAGAAAACTATATTCTCATCCACCCACACCTCCTCCATGGTAAACCTTTAAATACCACAGCTGAAATGGAAATGTCCACAAAACCTTCTTTCCCTTGAATCAGACGACTCAACCTGATGGCTAACCACAAAAGCACACACAGGCATTCGTTCCTCCCTATCTTAGAAAATCTCTATTTGGCCACTGTATAGAGATTTTCAAGACACAAATTCTCAGAAAAGCTAGTTAACATTAGCACTGGCTTGGACCATTGGGCCCCACCTCTTCCTCCTTCGCTGGAATAAGAAGGCCTTCCAATGCGTCTTCCAGTCTGCATGGCTCTCTCCTGTTTTCTTTCTTACATTTGTATGCACCTGTCCCCCCTAAGGCCTTGTTGCACATGTCTCCAAGCACAGCACACTGCCCAGAACCCAGAAGGTGTTAAATAAATAGACTGCTACTGATGTCAGACTCCCTGTTCATATTCTAAGGATAGATAGCTTAAACAAGCCAAAATGCCAGAAGGAGTGGAAGCATGTTTAAGATGCATGTACTCATAGGTACCTTACTTGAGATGTAACACAAAACCTAGGTCCCTCTGCCATCCCCCGTCTGTCTGGTTGAAAGTTAGATACTATCAGGGCATGCTGAAAAAGATTAGAGGATCATCACTCCAGCCTGCCTGTGCTTGCCAACATTCCCCCTGGATTCCACCGTGTCCAAAAGCGGTGCCTGACCTACAACTGACTTCTGCCCGGACACAGTACACCACCACCACCCAACTCATGGCCCTGCCACAAGCACAGAGCCTCAGAGAGGCAGACAGGCAGAACCCAAAATTCAGAAAGCAAGTTTTTGTTTCTCTGACCTCTTACCTTTCCAACTGGTCTGGTCTCTCCTTCCACCTCACCCTAAAGTATATCAGCGTCAGCAGATGAAGGGAAGGACTAGTCAACAGCATCAAGTTAAACAAGGATCTGGCGGTGTTCCAGGGGATTTAAGGTGTAGTCAGCCAAATCAGGTTATCCAGGTCTCAGAGTAGGGCGAGGAGGAGACTTAGCCAGACTGGGCATCTATGCTGTTCACATTTCATCACAAGGATGACGACTCTCCCACCGCTTTCACCTCACTTTGTAGACAGACCAGATCAAAAGGAGAAAGTGCCGGTGAATCCTGACCTGCCGTATCCACCCACCCTTAGCCATTACTGTCACTCTAGTCCCGTTAGTCAGGAGAGCCTATGGTCTCAACAGCATAAAGCACCATCAAGTGAATTCATGACGTGGACTTTTTTTTTTTTTCTTCCAAATCTCCCAGACTTCAAGTCAAAAGAAAGACACGAAAATGCATCAGGGACCCAATCCTTCAGATTTTCCATTTCCTAAAACCAGGCAAGGAGGACCAGATAAAAGAAAAGTCACAAGAAGTCACTTCTTCCTTTAGGGTGCTCAGCCTATGATCTCAAATCACATAAAAATATGTAGCTGGATCACATGTGTGAGTCAGCTCTAGTGTGCTCTGGCAAGAGTCTGATTTGATAGTCAAGAGCAGTCTGGGAAAGACAAATGGTCTAGAAATAATGAATGAATAATGAAGTAGCTAATGTTGAGAGACATTTCCTTCCCTAGACTAAACTCTTTAGTTAAAAACCAAACCCACCCCGTCAAGTCAATTCCACCTCACAGTGACCCTCTAAGACAGAGCAGAGTTATACCCCCATAGGATTTCCAAGGCAGTAAATCTGTGAATTGAGTGAAGGTTTACAGACAAGACGATCAGTTTTACACTCAACAAATCATACGCTTTGTTTTATCTCAATGATTACAATCCCCTCCATGAAACAACAGTTGTTCCGCTTCCTCCCTGTGGTTACCCAGGTACAAATATCCTCTTCAAAACTCATATATTTCTGGGATATATAAATACAAATTGTTATAATTGTATTTACATATAGTAATTTATATTTACTAAATTAAATATAAATTACTATATTTGTATTTAATTTATATTTATATTTAATTATAGGAGCTCTGGTAGCGTAGTGGTTATGAATCGGGCTGCAAACTGCAAGGTCAGCAGTTCAAAACTACCAGCTGCTCCACAGAAGAAAGATCAGGCCTTCTGCTCCTGTAAAGATTTACAGCCTCGGGAACCCTGTTCAGGGTCGCTATGGGTCAGAACCGACTCAACGGCACTTAGCAACAACAATTTATATTTGGGTGTGGGAGGAATATATGCATACATGTCCATTCAAGGCTGTAAATCTTTATGGAAGCAGAATGCCATATTGTTCTTCCTCGGAACGGCTGGTGGATTCGAACCATGGACCTTTCCATTAGTAGGCGAGCTCTTTAACCACTATGCCATCAGGGTTCCTCCAGTTTAGGAAAAAGGTTAGCAAATCCCTGTCTCCTTTTTCCTCCTGTAACCCTTTTTATGAAATCTCTACTACATTTCCTCTTGCCCACTTAGGTTTCTGACAACACACATTCTAAATTCCTAAACTCTCTCACAGAATTCTTCTATGCCATGCCTGCAGCCAAGTAGACAGACTGGGGCCTTCCCTTTTCTTTTTGTTTCTCATTGCTCAGCAATGCCAGAACTTCAGCTACCACACCTAGATTCACACTTTCAGTAGGGGACCAGGGGAAGTGTCTGGGGAAACAGGTAACTTCAGAGACAGTCTGTATTTGAGGGTTTGATGTTTTAACTATAAAGCTGATTTATATCTGCAGTTCATTTCTTCCAGGAAACACTCTAGAGTCAGCGCCTCATCTTTGGTTACTGCTTCCTCACTCAGAGGGGATATTAAGTGATGCAAGGATCACTGACCTCATTATAGAGATAAGTCTTAAGAAAGGTAAACACCCATCATAACCTACTGGAGAGTACAAAGCAATTCTGAAGGAAATCACAAACTTTCACTTTCTGAAGGAGGCACGCAGAGGGATGGTTCTCTTCAAACCTATGGTCCTTTCTAGAACAGTCTGAAGGTCTCCAGATCTGTTTCATGGGGTCAGAGAAAGAGGCAGGTAACACTCCACCATTCTTTAAAAACAGGTGATTTTCCAGTCTATAAGAGGGAGCTTCAAAAAGTTCATGGAAAAATTCCATTATCTTTGTATCCCCTTTTTCCATGAAATTTTTGAAACCCCCTTATATTTCGTCTTCACATTTAACAAGTACATAGAGAAGAAAATTGAGAAATGCATTTCAGGTCCATAGCAAAAAAAAAAAAAAAAACATAGCCACTGAAGAGACACAACTACTTCAAGTCCCTTACCATCCACTACAAATGACTGTTCCCTCATGCCCCAAAGTAACAAATGTGGCTATTTCAAACTCTTCTGTATAATTAAACTTCCACTAAGAGGCATCTGCTGCCTCTCTTGAAACTGTAAATTCACCACCCCACAGCAAACAGTGTCTATTCTGTGGTCAGAAAGACACAGAATTGTCTGTTAAACAAAAGCAGACAAAAGAATGGATGCTCTTTTTCAAGTTTCACCCTGGTCACAAATAAGCATCTGTATGAACAAGAGAATCCCTGAATAGCTTTGAATACTTGAGTGCTGAGTAATAATGCTAGTTAGTTCACAGTACAGTACTTTCAGACTTATGGTTTGTTTTTTTTCTTTTTCTTTTCTTTCCTTTCTTCTCTGGAAACGTACTAGGAACCATACAACAACATTTGTTGTTTATCAAATAATAGCAGTTGCCTCATCTCTCCAGTTGAGGCTTCTACTCGATGAAGAGTTTTTTCTGAGCACTGATTGAGTGACCTGTCTTGCAAGAAAGTCAATGGGATAGTGACAAGAGCGCTTTGTGGCAAGTCAGCAGGCTATAAAGCCCTAGATTTTAGCTCACATGGCATCATGGTCCAGCCACATGAGCAGAAGCAAGATGATGAACAATTATATAATGAAGATACAGGACTAGAAAATCTCCAGTTCCTTCTACATTCATATGTCGTGGAGATCCGTAGAAGGGGGAAAGAATCAGGCATTTTAGGAAACTAAGTCACAGCGTTAGGCAATTTACATATGTCACATGACCATCCCAACAAACCTAAAAAGTGCACTGCCGTCGTGTCAGCTCCAACATATGGCGACACCATGTGTTACAAAATAGTACTCTTGATTGTAATCTTTATGGAGGATCAACAGGCCTGCTTTCTGCAGTGCCACTGGGTGGATTTGAACTGTCAACCTTTAGATTGTTATTATTGTTAAGTGTCCCCAAGTCAGTTCCGACCCATACCGACCCTGTATAGGGTTTCCAAGGAGCAGTTTGAACCGTCGACCTTGCAGTTCAAACCGATTTTATAGTCCAGTGCTTTAACCCACTGCGCCACACCAGGACTTAGTCTCACACAAACCATTCATGTGACCCAAGGACCCAATAACTCTGAGACAGGTATTATTCCTACCACTTTAGATGGGTTAAGAGGCTCAAGAATGAGTAATGTGAACAAGTTTAAGTTCAAGAGCTAGAATTCACCCTCAGGTCTGCCTAACCCTGTATCTAAGCTCTTACCAAAGAAGCACTCCACTGTATGGCAATGACACAGAGACCTCGTCTCAGAAATTCACAATCAACCCTCTTAGCAAAACCGGAAGGTGCCCTGGTGGTCAGCAGTTCAAACCCACCAGGCACTCCGTGGGAGAAAGAGTAGGCTTTGTGCTCCCATGAAGATTTACATACAGCCTCCAAAACCCTATACAGGGTGGTCAGGATGATTCGGAATCGAGCCAACAGCAGCGGATTTGGTTTTTTTGAGAAACTGGGTTTGCAGATAAGAACCAAAGAACAATATAAAGCAGAATAAAATTCAGTATGAAAATGTGAAGTACTGGCAATTGGAACAACATTGTGTCAACCCTCAGCACTGAACACATTCACTGACAGCACTCACACCAGCAGGGTAACATGCCCTTTTCAGGTTGTTCAGGAAATGAGATCCTTTTCCGTATGTCTGGCTCCCACAAACAAAAGGGAAATTACAACCACTCCCCGCCACCCCCAGCCCCAGGCATACACAAGGTCTGGTGACATGCTCTTTGGTGGCTTCAATAAGGAGTAAAGTAGTTTTCATAAGTCATTTGTCCAGATAACTTGACATTTGCCTTTTTAAAACTGAACATTTTTTTTGTCATATTTGACAGGCATCTTCCCCAAATGCATTACATTCTTTCTCATTTTTTAAATCTCATAATTCAAACTTTGTCTTTAACTTTAAGCCACAATAATGAGTGTTGTTGTTGTTGTTAAGCGCTTTCAAGTCGGTTAGCATCGCAATAATCAACAGTATCAGTCAATGTGTGCTGCTATCCATACAGAGGGTTTAAACTTATATATATGAGTCCCAATTGTGAAGTGGACTTCTGGTGTGGTGCTGTAGGATCAGTACTGGACTGTGAACCAGTGAACCATAAGGGCAGCAGTTCAAACCCACAAGATGCTCCTCGGAAGCTCTATACAAAGTTGCTATGAGTTGGAACTGACTCGATGGCACTTAACAACAGATAATAATGGTGAAGTTAGCGCTGTAGGATAAGCAATAGGCTTCTAACTGCAAGGTTAACGGTTCAAATCCACCAAATGCCATTCGTAAACCCTATATAGGGTCGTTATGAGTCGGAACTGGCTCACTGGCACCTAATAACAACAACCAGGAAGCTGGCTAGGACTAATTCTGAATTCTTGCCTGCTTTGTATCATTTTTCCTCTGCCAGAGTATCGGAGCATCACTGGCCTCAGACAGAACCCCAGATTTTGACTCTGGTTCAGCTACAATTATCAAAGTAGTTTGGGCAAACTATTGGAATTCCAGAGGACTCATTTTCTTCTCTCTTTCAAGACAAACTTGAATTTTCCTTTCCAAATCCCATTGCATTACCTCCACATTCTCTCCATTTCCTGTCCCACATTTGTTTGCACTAAAGACTCTTCCTTAAATTCTGTTGGCTAAAATACTCACTTCTGTAAAGTAAAGTAGAAAAAAACCTCTTCATTACAGTCAAGAGCAATTTATTTTACAGTTTTAACCAAGTGTTAGACAAAAGCCCATTGGTTTGGGCTGCCATAAGAGAGGAGGGAATGACTCTTTTGATGATGGAAGAAAAAAAGGAAATACTTGAAAAGATTTCATTCCTAGAGATCAGTCTTAAGGATGTACATTATGCGTGATTTAAAACACACACACACACACACATTACAGTTTGTAGATTCCTGTAAAAAGCTTTGAAAGAAAGAATAGGATACAGCCATGCAGGACAGAAAGACACAATCTCACAACCACTTAATGGAGTAATTAGGCAGGTCCCAGGGTGGTGCTGTAGGATAAGCACAAGGTGAGCAGTGCAAATCCATCAGCTGCTGCTCAGAAACCTTATAGAGAGTATGAGTTAGAACTGACTCGACGGCACTTAGCAACAACACCAACAATCAGGTACTGGGGAAATAAGAGAAAAAGCAAAGTGAGTAAATAAAAGTTTCTGAGAAAACCCCAAAGGATACTAAATGAAAACCATAAAAAAAAAAAAAAAAGGATAAAGGTCATTAGAGAGGGTCAGGGATTATAAAAATGCAAAGTTGGGGCATTCATTCCAAAGTGGGTAGCTCTTTGTGACCAACGGGGTGTCCCATAACCAGTGGAGCAGCTAGGCAAAACCCACCTTTCACAAGAGAATAGATAGCCCAGAGCACTTGAGCATCACTGCCAACTCTCTGTCCCTCTCATCTCAACTTACCTGGCATCCTACACCACACCCCATTACTCGGAGTTTCCTAATTCTCTTCACAAATATGGCTGCACCTCAGAAGGGTATCATGGGAATGTTATGAAATTGTAGTCAGATAATATAGGCCCCAATCCCAGCTTAGCCACTCACAACCTGTGAGATCACAGACCAATACATCACTGTATTCCTGAGAGATTTGCTAAGATTCCATGAGGTGATGTAGATAAAACACCTACTACGACGACCAGCATGGAGTCCTAGTTTGTCTATTTGTAAGATAAGCACTGGACTGCGAACCACAAAGTTGGCAGTTCAAACCCACCAGCTGCTCCTCAGAAACCCTATAGAGGGTTGCTAAGAGTCAGAAGTGACTCAACAGCACTTAACAACAGCAATGAGATCAGCATACAAGTGGTATTCAAGAAATGATGGTGGTGGTGATGTAAGAGGAGATGAGGAAAAGAAGGAGAAGGAAGGAGATTGAGGGGAAGATGGAAGAAGGAATATGAGGTGGAATTAGAAGAGAAAGAAGATGATGCACTGCAAGTAGTACATCACGATTACTGAGGGTTTAGGAGTGCTAACTGCTAAAACAGCCGACAGACACCTTTAATTACATGGAATTGATAAAACTCCTCAAATGCAAGTGCTCCATCTTCCATAAGCACAGGACTGAGTGAGCAGTTCTGCTCTTCTAGGAGTCCATACTTAACATGCACATGGTCAGGCCTTCCTTAGCCAGACCCCCACCCATACCATGTAAGAATCCCAGCTCATTTAGAGAAAAGCCAGGTTGAACTGTATGTACATTTTTACTATCTCAGAAGAAAGGACTATCAAGCAAATTAACTGAGCAAATAATATGTTTGTAGTAACAGTTCAATGCTACAGGAACAGATTCTAAGCACCTGGAAGCACTGGTTTCTAACCAGCAGACAGTGTGTGTACCACCAGGCATTTTTGCCTGTTCACTGAGGCTTATCCTGAGATGCCCCAGTAAGCAGCACTTTATTAGTCTGGTTCCTGTATGTTCAGAAAATCAATAAAAATGTGCTGGTGCTTTAATAGGCTATAATTCTAACTCCTCACTCATTTAGTCTAGTCTTTCTCTCCAGTCCTTTCGGTGTGGGAACACTGAACAATCACACTGAGCAATCGCACACTCCTTTCATTCAACAACTGCACACAGAGATTGGTTTCTTGCACACATCCGACAAGAGACACCACAGTGATGGACTCTGCTGAACAAAAGCCCCAGAGCTTTTCCTAAAGGAATGGTCACTTTGCATACCCCCTACCCCCGGGGGACTTTATTGGACACTGGCTCACTCAGCTGAGAGATCTAAACCAAGGACAAGTTTTAAATATCGGTAATAAAATGAAACTACTCTTCATGTAACTCCCAGAAGCCCCTTACACCCTTGATCCCTGCCTTCCTTGGAATGAGTAAACATAGTTCAGCTAGGATTTAAGAATTTGTTTGAGTTCGGCGCCTTTGATGCCCACAATTGGGATCTTTTCTCCCTTGACCTACCCTAAGGAGGACATTTTTCCATAGCCACTTCTCTAAAACCAACCAATAGGTTTTTGGCTTACATAGGTTTACACAGGGAACTTATTGCACATAAGTAAAGATATGGGTTTGGCTGTCCCTGGGTAAAAGAGACTATGGCCCATTCATAGCTTCCTCAGAGAGGGGTTTTAAAATAGCAGGACCACTGCTTCAGCTCAATACGTAAGTACCAAATCCTCATAAGCTGTCAGAATTATTGCTGCAATGAGCAAAACAAGTACAAGTCGGCCCGACCCTTCTCTCCTCATCCCCTAACTCCTACTACTTCCTCTTCTCACACCTGACAACACCCTCTCGACTCAATACTCCCACACACACCATCTTCCTTGGCACAGACCTCAGTGCCCTCAGACCAGTTGGCTTGTGATTAAAATGGACCAAGCTAGGAAGTGCCAGAGAGAGAGAAGTCTATTTGTGTATCAGATTTCCTTGGCCTTTTATAGGGATGCACCAAGAACCCAGAGAGTGTGACACAGTGGCCTGAGAATTAGGACGCCTGTATTACTCTACGCCTGGCTTAGTCACCAATCAGCTGAAGCAAACAGTTTAGCTTTCTGGATCTTCTCTCAGTAAAAATAGTTTGGCCCAGGTAACCTCCAAAGTCTTTCATCTCTAAAAGTCTAAATAACTCTCTTTAACAAGTTCTCTCATTTACTGCCAGAAAAACTACGGAAAAATTGTTGTTGTTGTTGTTGTTAAGTTCCAACCATAGCGACCTCTCTATTGGGTTTCTGAGGATCAGCTGGTGAGCTTGAACTGACAACCTTGTGGTTCAAACTGACTTTGTCGTTCAGCACATTAACCTACAGCGAAGCCTCCTATCCGAACATTTTAAGGTGATCTCTCAAGCTCTATTGTATCTTTTACTCAGGTTTTCTTTTTTGGCACAAATGATTTCTGATATTTTTCATTAAAATCATAAAAATTATTATACAAATTTTCCACTAGTGATCATTTTTGGACAGACACCCAAAGATTGCCCTGGCTCTCTCTGAGACAGCAGTGTAGCCCTAGGAAATACTCAATGCAGAATAGTAGTTGAAAGTGGTACATCATCCTGAGGGGCAGACAGGAGAGAGGAAAGCGCACCAACCAAGTCTCACTTCAGATCAGCAAACACGACTAACATTTCATGCTAGGTTCTGGGACACAAAGATAATCATCACCAAAGCCAAGGAGTTCAGACTCCATGAGGCGAGAGCAAAAGAGTCAAAATTTGAAAAGAGAGTCTACCCTGCTAAGGATGATAGTGATGAGGGCAGAGAAGGAGGACCCAAGGAAAATGATGTGACTCGTTTATTATTCTGGATATCCCTCGCAGACTAAAGCACTGTGCCAAGCCTTACGAAGCGCGGTGTCTGCTGGGCCATAACCACTTTCCGCTGCAACTTGGCTGAACTTAAAACTGAACAGGTGACCTGAGGGCTACGGCTGATGATAATGGAAAAGGCAGGTTCTTCCTTCCTTCTATGACTAGCCCAGTCAGCTAGGCAATCCTCTTTAAAAAAAAAAAAAAATTGTCTTTTTATTTAGATTGGTGACCCTAGTCCCCTAGTTCTCAGCAACTATTCAAATACTTTAACACCAAAGGTCGGGAATTGAGGCATTACCGTTCTCTTGATGACAGTGACAGAGAACACAAGGGATCTGAGAAACAATGGAGCTCTAAATTCCCATCCTGCCTCAGTGATACTTTGGTGACCTTGGGCTAGTCCTTCACTTCCCTTTTGATCCTATTGTAAAAATTGTCTGATCTTTAACTTCCCTAGGTGATGGGAAGGTACTTATAAAGTGCCAAAGAAATATAAAAGCCAAAGAGGCATTCATTGTCAGCCACCCCCACAGAGGAAACCATGAGAAAGGTGTCAATGGTTGACCGAAAAACTTTCGCCTTGGAAACTCCACCTAAATCATACACTGTTCTTGACTAGTAGAAGAGATTCTGCTCAGAAGTAAACACAGCACTCCCTCCCCGGCTGTCCCTGGTTAGGCTCCTCTGAGCTCCATCACACCAACTGCTGAGGAATTTACTGCCTGTTGACCAGTTGCTTGTGAGGAAGGACAGCAAGTGAAGAAGTTTCATGAGTGGCTAAGGAGTAAGAGAAATCTCTCCACACACAGAAAGCCCTCAGATTCATCAGTTCATTCTTGAAAGCTTCTGACATTCATTCTGCTCTTCACAGAGCAGTGTATTGTTTACTGGACTCTAGAAGTAACCCCAGTACTTGCTTGTGGGTTACCAGCAAACATTTTTTATTCTACAGTCACTGTACCACATCCCAAGGATAAATGAAACACTGTACACATCACCAGAACATTTTCAGATGACCTGGAATAATCCTAGCTCTTGACCCCCAGCTCTTATGGAAACCGTGTGAATTAAACAAACTCCTTGGAAAGATAAACTTCAGTATGTACACCTAAACATAAAGTACGGCCTTAGCAACTATTCAAATACTGTATCTATGAAGAACAGGCGACACTAAAAGTTTATTACTGAAGAACATTATGTCTACTTTAGCTACACAGAGTTACACAGAACTGAAAGGAAGAACCTAAAAAGAATGGGCAGAGTAAGAAATAGGGGGGGGAACCCCAATAGACATAATTATGCCAACTATGGTCATGCTTTTGATGTCACATGGAGGAAAGTGTTTTGTCTTGGTTGGGGAATGGTTTTATGTGACTAAGTATGGAAAAGGGCTGTTGAGTTTTTTTCCCATTAGAGTTCAGTGAAAAGGGCCATTCGGTAGTACTTTTGCCTCCACAAGCCAGTGAGGACAGTAGGGATATGCAGTCTCGTCATTAAGAGGTACAAAGAAAAGTCAGAGAAGGGTTTGCTTGCTAGGAGTTTTTACCCTAAAATGACTGCCCTACTCTTGGTCCAGGTTTTTCTTATGTCAGTTCCATTGTCAAAATGCTAAACACAATTTATTGATTCAATACCCTATTATTTAGCTGCCTAATTTGTGTTCTGAACTGCAAGGTCGGCATTTCAAGCTCACCGGCTGCTCCTCGGAAACCCTATACAGGGTGGCTATGGGTTAGAACTAACTCGACAGTACTTCACAACAACAACAACAATCTGTGTTCTTTAGTGCCAAGTATACTACATTATCCATACCACAAGATTTTGCCAAACTCCATGTAGGCTCTAATTCATACAAAAAAAAAAAAAAACACAAAAAATGGTTTTGAAGTACCAAAGATACCTTAGATTCTTTACTGTAGCACCCCCTCCATGCCCACACACATACTGCTACTCCCCAATAAATACAAACACCTAAGTCCAAAAGTTCCACTGGGAATTTTTTTTGTTAACCAAAAACCAAGAAACCCAATCCAGCTTTTCAGTTCACATTAGCCCTACTTCAAACTCATGAATATCTTTCCTGATAAGAAACACTAAAATCTGAATATGATTACAAAAACCTAGCAAGCAAGTATGATAAAATACCATCCTTTCCCCAAAACAGATCCTAATTGAAAAGCAGTTCTAAAATAAGAAATGTATCTCTTAATTCCTCAGAGACAAACTGTTATTTGTCCATTGTTTCTGTAGTATCCACTCAATGAAGACATATTAAATATGCCAAGCCAAAAACAAACTTCAGTAGCTTCAGCTTCTCACTGAAGCATAAGACTCTTCCACCTCAGTACTGACTGAGCAGTGAAATGAATAAAGTGCACCAGAAATGCAGTGATGGGACAAATAACTGGGGGAGATGCACAGATCATCTTGCCTCCCCATGGTGGCAAACTTTACAACTTTTTAGTAGCAACAAATCACAGCACCACCAACCTTCAGAAATACAAATGTGTGCACATACACAACACTACTTGGAAGTCAACTGATGTGTCTGCAAACATTCACCATCCTGCATTTACAACACTGCAAAAGATGGCCAGAAAGCTGAGAGATTTCTACTCAGAGATATCCTCCCTGCACTGTCAAACAGAGGTCATTTTGCGTGGACATTTGGATAGTTCTTTCACCCGTGCATCACAGTTTTCTGCTTTGGGATAGCTCGACTTTTATATACATCAGTGCAAACAGAACCATTCGACAACTTTATTCACCTTGGTTAACAAGGGGAAAAAAAGAAAAGGAAAGAAATTCATTGTGCAATGCCCAGGAAAAGCTGACACCAGGACTGTCTCTCCGACCGGTGCTGGTAATTACAATCAGAGAAGGGGGTGGGGGGAGTCTTGTGTGATCAGACTCAGTGAGTCCTGGAAAACAAAAATGATTCCATCCCCAAGGGGGGGGGGGGGTTGAAGAACTTTTTCTTCTAGGGAGACCACCCCTCCCGAACAAAAGTTACATTTCAGTCACATGTTGGGTGTAGGAATAAGGAGCAGGGTTTTGTTTTTTTTTAAGCACACTAATTACGGAGGTGTTTTACAGTTCTTGAAACAACCTGGGTTCCTCCTGACCAACTGTGACGGGCATTTCATTGTCAAAAGAAAGGAGGTGGATGGGGACCAAGCCGACGACAGGGGGCTCGGCGGGGGAAGTAGCAAGGTTACACTAAAGGGTACAGCCGACGCGAGCTGCATCTCCTTCCCTCGCGCCCCAAATAATTTACTGCGAACAGAGCAACTGCAACAGCCCAGTCGGAGCAGCCCAGCAAAACAGCCCTGACCGGTGCAGCTCAAGGTTTTCGACCAGAGAGAGGGAGGGGGAGAAGGTTTTTACCTTAATGCTACACTGAGCAGGAGTCTCAGACATGTCTCACAGCGAGAGAGATCAGGAAGTTCTCAGTTTTTTTCCACTTTCCTTTCCTCTCCCCAACCCAGAAATGCTCCACTGCCAGCCGGACGCGGTCATTTAAGAAGTTTCTTCCAGCATCTCTCCCGGCAGCCGCCCCGGGGGTCTGCGAGCGCGCGAGGCGGGGCGGCCGGCGGAGTAGGGTGCGCAGGGCGGCGGGGGCGTGGGACCCGGGCCGGACCGCGGCCGCAGGGTCTGCAGGTCACGGCGCGGCAAGGCGACCCGGGACGCAGCCCGGCCTCCCGGTCTCTCCTCCCACCCGCGGCCGGCGCCCCCGCCCCCAGCCCTCCCGCCGCCTGCTCTCCCTCGCTCTCTCGAATGTTTTCCTTCCTGGAAGAGAGAAACTGAAAGGCAGAACTGAGAAAGCTCTTTGCTCATTGATCTTGAGAGTTTCAGTGCAGAAACTGACGTGAATTCCCAGCACCGAGCTCTGCCTCTTAAAGGAGCCACCAGGAAATAAAAGCTCGGGTTACAGCCCGGCATCAGGGAAATAAAAGCCTGGCGGGGGGAGGGGCCGTCGCGGGGAGCGGGACCCGGGGGAACGGGGCGGCCGCGGCGCGAGGGGAGGGACCGGTGGAGACCTCGGTGCGGCGGACGCCCTCCACCCGCCAGACTCTGGGCTAGTCCCGCTGGCGGATTTGGCTAGGCTGCTCCCAACCATTGCTCCTCGCAAGGAAGACCCGTTTTAAAAATGTTACACTGTGACCCCAGAAACTACCAAACAGGTTTTATTAAACGCCTCCCACCACCCCCCACTCCCCCGTGGCGCTGTCCCTTACAGTACAAGGCACTCTTTAAATGATTTGGGGGATTTCTTCTCCAAAGCGCAGAGGCAATGTAAGTAATTATAGACTAGGGGCATTCCGGTAAGGACGCGGAATCCAAAGGAGGAAATAAAACAATAGCCTTTGTTCTGCTACTCGACCGCTGCCTCTTTAAGAGAATCCACCAGGAAATGGGAGATCGGGTTACAGACTGCACAAGGGGAAATGTGGGGAGAGCGAGCGCCCTAGCGCGATGCCGAAGACAAAGCCGCGCGACCGCGCCACAGGCGCAGGAGCGCGGCCCGGCGGGGGGATTCCTTGGGAAGGTGGGCGCCCAGAAAAGAGGGGCCCAGCGAGTATCCGCTCGTGGGTGCGGTCCGCAGGCGCCCGCTCGCCCATCGCGCGTTCAGGGGAAGGCTGGGCAGTTATCAAAGGCAGTTGAGTTCCTTTTCCTGAACCCCCCTCTCCCCGTTTCGAAATCCACTGTCCATTTAAAGAAATAGCGACCGCTACCAACCGAAATAGGTGACTCAACTACAAAGTTGACCGGAATGTGTTCCTGAAGATAATGCCTCTTCCCAAGAAGTCTTCTCTAAAACTGTCATTGGCCTAGTAGCCGACTCTGGGATTCTGCAGAGAGTGAGGGTAGAAGAGGGGTGTTTGGTTGGGAAAACAATTGAGGGGAAGTTAAAGCTGGTGGAGCTGAGGTTCTAGCCATGAACACACGTGGATAGACCCCTCTATTTATTGTTATTAATCGTCTCTCAAGATGCCCTGTGTCCACCGCAAAATACATTATAATTATAATTACATTTAAATCTAAACCCTACTAATATATAGAGAGGGAATTAGAGTGTAAATATATTAATATATTCTATGTAGTATATAAGGAGCTCTGGTAGGGTAGTGGTTACGAATCGGGCTGCGAACCTTAAGGTCAGCGGTTCGAAACTACCAGCCGCTCCGCGGGAGAAAGATGAGGCTTTCTACTCCCGTAAAGATTCACCCCCTCGGAAACCCTGTACAGGGTCGCTATGGGTCGGAACCGACTCGATGGCACTTAACAACAACAACAACAAATGTGTGTGTTTAGGAATGTGATGTTCTCTGCATCAGAACAAGACACATTTCCCAGATCTTCCTTAGCCTAAAGAGTGGGGAACGTCTGGAAAACATTTGGTCTGGTCCTGTCAAGACAATCGCAGTTCCAGCCATCATATTGTTATTAGGTGCTGTGCAGTCAGTTGCGACCCTGTATAGCGTTTCCTAGGAGAAATCGGTGGATTTGAACCACTGACCTTGTGGTACAAACTTACTTTTGTTGTTAAGTACCGTGGAGTCGGTTCCAACTCATAAGTGACCTTGCACAGGGTCTCCGAAACTGCAAATCTTTATGGGAGCAGAAAGCCTCATCTTTCTCCCGTGGAACAGCTGGTAGTTTCGAACTGCTGACCTTGAGGTTAGCAGCCCGGTTAGTAACCACTACGCTACCAGAGCTCAAACTTACTTGTTGTTTAGTGCCGTCGAGTAGGTTCCGACCCATAACGACCCTGAACAGGATTTCTGAGGCTGTAAATCTTTACGGGAGCAGATAGCCTCATCTTTCTCCTGCGGATCCGATGGCAGTTTCGAACTGCTGACCTTGTGGTTCCCAGCCCCATTCGTAACCGCTAAGCTACCAGAGCTCCTTTATCCAGTCCTTTATTCCACAGCTGGCCTCGAGCCATCACATTTGTTGTTGTTAAGTGCCGTAGAGTTGGTTCTGACCCATAGTGACTCTGTATAGGATTTCCGAAGAGCGGCTGGTGAGGTTGAATCGCCAAGTGGCGGTTCAAACCGACTTTATAGGCCAGTGCATTAATCCTCAGCGCCACACAAATGTTTGACCAAATATAGCAATATGGCGCTGCAGGATAATGCATTGGGCCACAAAGTCGGTTTTAACCACAAAGTGGCCCGTTCGCACTCACCAGCCGCTCTTTGGAAACCCTATGTAGAGTCACTATGACTCAGAACCAACTCTAGAGCACTTAACAACAACAACAATTTTTAAGTTGATAATTTTGTATGGGCCGGATGATATCATAAATTTTGGCAGAAAAAAGATTCCTCACCCCTGGCCTAGGGTTTCCCCTACTCACTTTCTTTTACCTCTCTGAGTAAGAAAATACCGTCATGTTTTTACAAACAATATATATGTTCACTCATTCATCAGAACATTCCCAACCAAAATTTACTAAAGAGGTTGATGTGGAAAAGACTCCTGTTGCTGCGAAGGTGGAAATGGTTTGTGTGAGCTACTTGGAGCTTCAGCAGTTTTTGTCTCCTGGCAGTTCTGTTTGCCCCCAAGAGAAACCAGTCCCCAAACATCAACTCCTCTACCTTTGATCTGGCAAGTGTCAATCTCTTGATCTTCTCAACTGCTCACTGCTGAGCTAAATCCTATAAATGTCTGCACCGCTTATATGTTGTTGTTCAGTGACCTGAAGTCGGTTCTGACCCATAGCGCCCCTGTATAGGGTTTCCGAGGAGCAGCTGGTGAGCTTGAACCACCAACCTTGTAGTTCAAACCAAATTTGCAGTCCAGTGCATTAACCCACAGTGCTGCACCAGGATTCCATCTATTATAGATGCTGAATGAATGTTGCCTAAATTACTGTTCATCCAGTACTGAATTAACTCAACATTTTGATTCCTAATGCCTTCCCTTTTCCAGTGACTTCCCAGAAGTGCTAGCTGGTGCTGAAATGTTTGCGATTTCTAAGCCAAAATACACAGTAGGAACTGTGGCAGGAGCTGCATTTAGACTCCACCACTGTTCAAGTCAATCCTGACTGGTAGTGACCCTTTATAGGGTTTCTAAGACTGAATCTTTACAGGAGCAGACAGCCTTACTGTTCTCTCAAACAGCAGCTGGTGGGTTTGAACCACCAACCTTTAGTCAATGTCTAGCCCACAGTGCCACAGGGCTCCTTTGTATTTAGACATGTTTTTGCTAAATGCTTCTTCGGATTCATAGCGACCCTGTATACAATTTCCCAGGATTCATAGCGACCCTGTATACAATTTCCCAGGATTCATAGCGACCCTGTATACAATTTCCCAGGAGCCAGCAACTGATCTTGTGGTTAGTAGTATAGACTTGTTATTGTTGTTGTTAAGTGCCATGGAGTTGGTTCCGAATCACAGTGACCCTGTATAATGTTTGTGAGGATCGGCTGGTGAGTTTGAACTTCTGACCTTGTGGTTTAAATCAACCTTGCCCTCCAGTGCTTATCTTACAGTGCCACACCAGCACAGACTTCTTGTTGTTGTTAATTGCCATGGAGTTGGTTCTGACTCATACCGACCCTGTATTGGGTTTCAGAGGAGTAGCTGGTGAATTTGAACTGCCAACTTTGCCATTTAAACCAACCTTGCAGTCCAGTGCTTATCCTACAGCTCCAGGCCAGTAGACTAGAAGTTGGGAAATAGGAAATAGTTCAGTTTTTGTGAGGCAAAATTAAGGATATTATGATGATAATTATATACCAAGATTGAAGAAAACCGATGTCTCCAAGTTTTATTTAAAAAATCAAAATATAGTTAACAATTGAGTACTTTTTTTAAAATAAAGTTTTAGTAATGAGTGGAATAGAATTTTGGGGAGAGGGTAACATTTTCATCAAAATCAGTTACAAGTGTTCTGTTAATACTTATCTCTAATGAGAGTTTACGTATTTCATTTTTAGAGCTGTCTTTTCACACAAATAGTGTCAAACATGTCAATCTAAGAGCATATGAATTTAATTGAGCATTGTCATTGCTTAGGGTCCTGGTATAGAATAAGCACTGGACTGCTAACCACGTGTTACACAGTTCAAACCCAACCGCTGCTCCTCTGAACTGACTCAACAGCACTGAAAAACAATTTAACAACAAGAAGTCATTGCTTGAAAGATGTATCAATTTCCTATTTTTACCTTAACAAATAAGAAGCTCAGGTAGCATAGTGGTTACTAGTCAGGCTGCTAACCTCAAGGTCAGCAGTTTGAAACTACCAGCTGTTGTGCAGAAGAAAGATGAGGCTTTCTGTTCTGGTAAACCGTATACAGGGTTGCTGTGAGTTGAAACCAACTCCTTGTCATACAACCACAACCACCACCTTAACAAATGATAACAAACTCATTGGCTTGAAACAAACAAATGTGTTCTCTCCTGGTTCTGTAGACCAGACGTTCAAAATCAAGGTGCCAGCAGTGTAAGTCTCTATTTGGAGGTTCTGGGAAAGAATTATTCCATGCCTCTCCCATTTTCCGGTGACAGCCAGCATTTCTTGGCTTTGTTGATTTGTGGCCACATCACTTCAATCTCTGTCTTTATCTGCACGTTGCCTTCTCTTTTATGTGTTTGTGTCTTCTCGCCTGCCACCTCTTATATGGACACTTGTCATTGGATTTAAGACCTGACCAGGAAATCCAGGATGAACTGATTAGAAGAGCCTTAACTATATATGGAAAGATCTCTTTTCCCAATAAAGTCACATTCATAAGTTCCAGGGATTTGGATTTGATGATACCTTTTTGGGAACTACCTTTCAACCTACTATAGAATTCTATTAGAATTCCCACTTGATATTTCCCTTTTAACATTATAGACTGATCACATCCAACTAAATATTACATAGAAGTTCTTTCGTTGTACAGTTACTTGGATTTTTAAATATGGAAATTTTCTTTGCACTTGCATCAAGATTCAAAAACAAAAACACTTTGCAGACAGTAGGTTAAACCCCGAAAAGCATAAATGCTTCAAATTAGTGTAGAAATGGAGAGTTGGTTTCTTATGTTAACTTTTGAAGCATTTGATATTAGTTGTAACTCAAACAATGTTAGTTGTATCAAAATTTCTGCAATTTAAGTTTTCATATAAACTCTATTTTGCCTTATAATAAGATTACATTCTTGGTCCTGAGTTAAAAAATCACACAGAAACTTTCGAATGCTTAGTCATCAGATTTCTGCGTGATAGGGAAAGTCAGGATGTTCATTTTTTATTTCTGATAAAAATTCACAGAATTAACAAGGGTTAAATGACAGGAACAAATGAAATTCACCATTGACACTAGCAGTAAAAGAAAACATGACAAATTCAAGTATTTTTCATAAGGTCCTTTGTGATGAGTATATATAATGAGTAATATAGATTTAAACACCGAACATTTTCACCAGATATGTAAATGTGTACAAGTAAGCCTTTTTCTGCTCTTAAACATTATTACCATCGTGAGTTGTAATGCATCTTAGCAGATTCCACTTCAGGTTTTACTGGGTTGATATTTTCTCAACTACTTGAAGAAATTTCTCCTGTGGTTAGTTGTTCCATGCAGACTGCCCAAATAAGCTAATTCTTCAGTCAATTTCAAGTATACGTTGATTCCTTGAATAAACAACTGAGCAGCCTCAGTAGGATCTGCTGATACATCCAGAGCAAAGGAAGATGACTCAAAATAATTTGCCTTGTTTTCAAATTCATTCTTAAGGTTGATTCCAATAACCTCAACTCTTCAAGGTACTATTCTTACCAAAAGTCTAATAAAGTACAATTTTATTTTCTCGGGACACATTTCTTTGGTGTAAGCAATCAAACACACCGTCAGTTAATGACTTTCTTTACTTGGTTACCAAAGATCACTTGGAAACTTATTGCAGGCTCTTTCAATTTTTTATGTTTGTGATGACTTTTGCTATAATTACATATTCCTTTCTAAATTAAAAAATATATATATTCTGGCAATTGCTTTCCTGTCAGTTGGGAATAATGTTATAAAATGTGCTTTGTGCTATCATTGATGCACACTGTATTCTGTTAGCACACCTGTAGTGTCTGTCAGTAAGGAGCCCTGGGAGCGTAATGGTTATACATTGGGCTGTTAATCACAAGATCTGCAGTTCAAAACTATCAGTCACTCTGCAGAAAAAAGATGAGGCTTTCTGCTCTCATAATGCTTTAGGACTCCTGGTATGACGCTGTAGTATAAGTTGATGGTTTAAATCCATCAGCTGCTCCTTGGAAACCCTATACAGTGTTGCTATGAGTCAGAATTGACTAGATGGCACTTAACAACAACAACATAGTGTCAAGGCATAACAAACACAACACTTTCCTATCTCATTTGATAACAAAATAATCCATATTCCACTGTGCCTTCAAAGACTGGCATTTGCAATCCACCTTTCTTGTTTTGGCATGATGGGTAAGCACTGGCAAAATAAACAAATATAATGTGATATAGGAATCCTGGTGTGGCGCTATGGGATAAAGCACTAGACAGAAAAGTTGGTTTGAACTACAAGATTGGTGGTTCAAACTCACCAGCTGCTCCTTGAAAAACTATATAGGGTTGCTATGAGTCAGAATGGACTTGATGATACTTAACAGTAACAACAACAACGTGATATTGGTCCTGAGGTGGTGCAAGAGTTTCCACTCAACTACTAATCTAAAGATTAGTGATTCTAATGCAGCCAGGGACACCACCTAAGAAAGGTCTGGCAATCAGCTTCCGTAAAGATTACAACCAAGGAGACACTATGAAGCAGTGGGGTTGCCATGAGTCAGAATCAACTCAATGGCAATGACTTTGTTTGTTGTTGTTGTTGTTAGGCGCTGTTGAGTCAGTTCTGAATCATAGCAACACTATGAAAAACAGATCGAAACACTGCTGGGTCTTGTACCATCCTCACAATTGTTACGTTTGAACTCATTGCTGCCACCACCATGTCAATCCATCTCATTGGGGGTCTTCCTTTTTTTCACTGACCCTCCACTTTACCAAGCATGAGATCCTTCTCCAGAGACTGGTCCCTCCTGATAATATGTCCGAAGTATGAGAGATGAAGTTTTAACATCATGGTTTCGAAGGAGCGTTCTGACTGTACTTCTCCCGACACAGATTTGTTTATTCCTCCGGCAGCCATTATTTGATGCTTAATATTCTTCACTGACACCATGGGTTGTTTGATTTTTTTTTTTTTTTTTTTTTGGATATGTGATAAGCATGGCACTTGAAATATGTCACTGATTTGTAGTATGCTGAGCAGCAGTGCAAGGTAATGAGAGCATTATATACAATCTCTGTCACAGCTCTGCCAAAATAAGTCATAAATGATATATAAATGAATGGGCTGTGGCTGTGTTCCAATCAAACTTTATTTATGAACACCAAAGTTTGAATTTCAGATCAGTTTTACACACCATGAATTATTATTCTTTTTATGATATTTTCAACTATTTAAAAATGTAAATACCATATTTAGGTCCTGGGCTGTACAGAAAGGAGGTTTGGCCTGGGCTGTAATTTGCTGATCCTAATTTAGATCGTTGAAGGCAGAGAAGTTGCCTTGTTGAAATGGGAAGTACTGGGTGAAAGACCACAACCTCCTTAAATGGTTGCAAAGTATATCGGGTCTATCAGAACTTTGAAAAGTCTGCAGCAACACTGAAGTTGAATTTGTGCAACATAGTTGGGATAGAAAGGTCAACAGTTAATTGATACCTAGGAATGGATTCTATTCAAACTAAGCTACATTATGGAGTTTCACTGACTTTAGAATCTCTTCCTTCCATGTTCTCTTTTAACACAACTCTCTTTCAACACAGATTTCTGTCTCCATACATGGTGTTCACAGTCATACCCAAATCCCAAAATATTTTGCTTATTTTGTATTGTATTTCTTATTCACATCTGGCCAGAGGGCAGATCTAATCTTTTATGGTGATGGTGGTGGTTATGTGCCGTGGAGTCGGTTCCTACTCATAGCGACCCAGTACAGGGTTTCCAAGGCTGTAAATCTTTACAGGAACAGAAAGCCTCATCTTTCTCCTGCAAAACAGCTGGTAGTTTCGAACTGCTGATCTTGTGGTTCGCAGCCCGATTCATAACCACTATGCTACCAGAGTTCCTTAATCTTTTATAGATAGATTTTTGTTGTTGTTGTTGTTATATAGATAGATAGATTTAAAAAAAAAAAAAACAAAAAATCATTTGCCTTTGATTCAGTCCAACTCATGGCAATTTCACATGTGTCAGAGTAGAATGATGCTCTGTAAAGTTTTCAATGATTCAATTTTATGAAGTAGATCACCAGGCCTCACTTCCAAGACTTTAGTGGTAGGACTCAAACCAACCTCTTACAGACCAGCCAAATGCTATTTGCATCACATCTCCCAGGTATTCCTAGATTGATAGACAGAATTAGTTTACCATAAAATGCACAGGTAAGAGATGTTCTGTTAGATGAATTTTGACAATTGCATACATTCATGTGATTACCACTCAAAATGAAATATAAACCATGAATATCACCTCAATTCACAAAGTTTCCTCCTGCCCCTTTCAAGTCAATTCCTCTCTCCTCTCCCACCAGACAACCTCATCGTTACTTTTATCACTACAAATTAGCTTTTCTTATTTATTTAAGGGATAGTCTTAAATTTTTATTATTCTTATATAATTTAGGAGCTCTGGTAGCATAGTGGTTACGAATCAGGCTGTGAACCACAAGGTCAGCAGTTCAAAACTACCAGTTGTTCTTCAGGAGAAAGATGAGGCTTCCGCTCCTGTAAAGATTTATAGCCTCGGACACCCTGTACAGGGTCACTATGAGTCGTAATCGACTCCATGGCACATAACCACCACCACATATAACTTAAAGTCTAAAATTACATAATAAATTCTTTCTGGTTCTGTTTC
This sequence comes from Chrysochloris asiatica, assembly GCF_000296735.1. Lineage (NCBI taxonomy): Eukaryota > Metazoa > Chordata > Mammalia > Afrosoricida > Chrysochloridae > Chrysochloris > Chrysochloris asiatica. The sequence goes on from NW_006408604.1 coordinate 13,080,545, forward strand.
AGTGAACTATAATTATAATTATAGTTATACTTGTAATTCTGCCAAAAAAATGATTGGTTGGGCCACGTCTTACAAGTGATTGGTCAGTAGTCTATGCAAATGTTGTTGTTAAGTGCCATAGATTAGATACTGACTCATAGCAACTTTATGCACAGCAGAACGAAACACTGCCTGATCCTGGGCCAACCTCACTACTATTGTCACACTTGAGTCCATCGATGCTGCCACTTGGCCAATCCATCTTGTTGGGGGTTTTCCTCTTTTTCTCTGACCTCCACCTTACCAAACATGATATCCTTCTCCAGCGACTGGAGAATATGTCCGAAGTATGAGAGATGAAGTTTGGCCATCTTGGCCTCCAAGAAGCACTCTGGCTGCACTTCTTCCAAAATTGATCTGTTGGTTCTTTTGGCCATCTCAGCCTCCAAGGAGCACTCTGGCTGCACTTCTTCCAAAACTGATCTATTGGTTCTTTTGGCATCCCATGCCACTTTCAATATTCTCCGCCAATACCATAACTCAAAGGCATCAATTCTTCTAACGGTCTTCCTTATTCACTGTCCAGCTTTCGCATGCAGATGAGGTTATTGAAAATACCATGGCTTGGGTCAGGCACACCATAGTCCTCAAGCTGACATCTTTGCTCTTCAACACTTTAAAAAAGGTCTTGTGTAGCAGATTTGCCTAATGCAATGTGCCCTTTGATTTCTTGACTGCTGTTTACATGAGTGTTGATAGTTGATCCAAGAAAAATGAAGTACTTGACAATTTCAAGCTTTTCTCCATTGATAAGAATGTTGTTTATTGGTCCAGTGGTGAGTTTTCTTTTCTTTACATTGAGATGCAATCCATACCGAAGGCTGTGCTCTTTGTTCTTCATCAGTAAATGTTTTAAGTCCTCTTCACTTTCAGCAAGCAAGGTTGTATCATCTGCAATAGTGCAGGTTGTT
>NW_006408604.1:13083139-13102115 GCF_000296735.1 Chrysochloris asiatica
TGTTTGATCAATTTCAGAATGAAGAAGTTGGTAGAATTCTTTTATTTCATCATCACTGGCTTTAGTGATTGGTGCATAAATTTGAATAATAATGGCATTAATTGGGTTTCCCTGTTGTTGTTGTTGTTAGGTGCCATGGAGTTGGTACCAACCCATAACAACCTTATGCACAACAGAACAAAACATTGCCAGATCCTGAGCCAACCTCACTACTGTTGCCATGCTTGAGTCCATCGATGCTGCCACTTGGCCAACCCATCTCGTTGGGAGTCTTCCTCTTTTTCTCTGAACCTCTACCTTCCCTGTAGGCACATGGATGTTATCCTATCACAGACAATGTTGTTCCTCATGACTTATCTGGATATGCTCTTTTTGACAATAAATGCAACACCATTCCTCTTCAATTTGTCATTTCCAGCATAGTAAACCATGTTGTCATCAGATTCAAAATAACCAATACCAGTCCATTTCAGCTCACTAATGCCTAAGATATCGACGTTTATGCATTCCATTTCATTTTTGACAACTTCCAATTTTCCTAGATTCATACTTCGTACATTCCATGTTCTGATTATTAATGGATGTTTACAGCTGTTTCTCTTCGTTTTCAGTTGTGGGTACATAAAATCACATAGTAGGATTAAGTGACTTTGCAGGAATTGGTCAATTACTATGTAAATTGAATGGTTGTGGTCTAACTAAGGGATTAGTCAGTTCATGGTCCTGCTGGGAGTGCCATGCCTTGAAACTCAGTGTAAGAACTGGTCTCACAGAGGCTGAGGGCATCCTCACCAACACTGAGAATAGCAAGGGGAGGAGTGCATCCTTTGGACCCAGTGTCCCTGCACTTAGGATTTCCTTGACCAAGGAAAAAGTGAGCTGTAACACTGCAGATGGTATAGACAGCAAAAAATGGTGGTGACCACCACCACACCACAGCAGAGCCCAGCAGCAGAGAAATGGAGACAAGTACAAGCAGTGAGAACTTTGTGACCAGTAGAGAGTATGCTGGCCCTCAGTGGACTTGCTCATCTACAGGGTAAAAGAAACTGAGCAGCTTCAGGCGGGAGACTTACCAATGGAGTGAAGTGTCTTTGACACTTGTTGGAGCTAGAGAGCTATAACACTTGTTTGAGCAGGGTAGAAGCCTAGAGAAGGCCTTGCAGTGGAAACAGCCATGAGAAGTACCAATAAGGAGCTAAAACCACTAGTAGTTAGAAGCTGTCCTTATAGATGACCTGTATCCTGTCTCCTGATTATATCCTTATCTCCAAGTTATCTCCAAGTTGTTACTGATCCTAGGTTATAGCTTGATACTTTCCTAATAAACTACATAATCATGTGTCCGTTCTCTGAGCTCTGTGTGGCCATCGCAAGGGATTAATAAACTTAGCAGAGAATTATAGAGAAGGGGAGGGTGGCTGATATCAGAAATGGAAAAAAGTTGGGGAGTAGAGATGTGCCTGACCTCTGACTAATAAGAATCAGCTTTGTACTCATGGTGATCTTATCCTTCTTCTTGAAGTTGTTGTTCAATCAATTCCACACTGAAGACTTTGGTAGAATTCTTCAATTTCATTAGCTTTAGCTTTAGTGATTGGTGCATACATTTTAATAATTGTCGTATTTATTAGTCTAACATGTACTGGTGGTGGTGGTATGAGACAGCATCGGTTTTGACTCAGTGACCATGCATAGGATTTTGGAGGCAGTAAATCTTTACGGGAGCAGAAAACCTCATCTTTCTCCCTCTGAGCAGCTGGTACATTCAAACTGCTGATCTTGTGGTTAGCAAGCCAGTGTGTAGTCACTATGCCACCACAGCTTCAGGCTTCCTTGTTGTTGTTGTTGTTAAGTGCTATTGAGTCTACTCTAACCCATAGTGACCCTATATAGATAGGGTTGTCAAGGAGCAGCTGGTGAGTTTGAACCATGACTTTGCAGTTCAAACGACTTTGCAGTCTGATGCATTAGCCCACAGCGCCACACCAGGACTCCATAGTCTTCCTTGTAGGTGTATGGATATTACCTTATCACAGACAGCAGTGTACTTCAAGATAGATCTTGAAATGCTTTTTTTTTTTTTGAAATGCAGTTTTTGAAGATGAATGTGATGTCATTCTCTTCAATCTGTCATTCTCAGCATAGTAAACCATGTCTGATTCAAAATAGTCAACACCTGTATATTTCAAGTCACTAATGCCTTGGAGGAGTCCTGGCGAAGGCACTTAACTATAACAACAACAATGCCTAGGATGTGATCTTTATGCATTCCATTTCATTTTTAACAATTTCCAATTTTCCTAGATTCATAGTTCGTACATTCCATGTTCCAATTGTTAATGGATGTTTGCAACTGTTTCTCCTCTTTTTGAGTTATGTGTGCCACATTAGCAAATGAAGGTCCTCAAAGTTTTGCTCCATCTGCATCATTATGGTCAACTCTAGTTTGAGGAGGCAGCTCTTCCCCAATTGCATTTTGAGTGCCTTCCAACCTGAGCAGCTCATCGTCTGGCTCTATATCTGATAAGGTTCTGTTGCCATTCAAAAGGCTCTCAGAACCCTGCTACTGTAGTGGATTATGAGCTGGGCTATTAACCACAAAGACAGCACTTCGAATTTACCAGTCATTAGCATCCGTGGATTCAAGCATGGCAACAGTAGTGAGGTTGGCCCAGGATTGTCTCATTCTGCTGTGCATAAGGTCGTTATGAGTCTGTACCGACTCAAGGGCACCTAACAACAACAACAAACAACATGGGAGGAAGATGAGGCTTTCTGCTCCCATAAAGATTTACAGCTTCAGAAACATTATACAGGGTTGTTATGAATCAGAACGGACTCAGTGGCACACAATCACTACCACCAACCATTCAGAAGTGGTTCACCTCTCCTTTATTCTAGTCTGTCTCAGCCTCGAAACTCTGATGACACCTGTCTACCCTGGGTGACCCTGCTAGTATTTAAAATGCTGATAGCATAGCCTCCAGCATCACAGCACCACACAAGCCACCACAGTACAACAAAGACAAATGACGGATAGTTCGTATGCTAGATCAGACATCTATCTAGAGACTTTTTAACATGCCTTTCCTCTATATATTATTTTATTTATATATTTTTATTTATATTTATAAACTTTCCAATATTTATTATTACCCTTTTTTAAGTTGACACAATAGACACAATAATGCATCATTTTCTCATTTGTAGATACTTGTTTATATTGATACATTTGTCATTTTATTTATTCAGCCACCATTCCTTCCTTTTTTCTTCATTCTTTTAGAAGTTCTTTTAGTGAGGGTTTCTCAGTTTTTGTTTATCTGAAATCAACTTTGTTTTAGCCTTGTTCTTTTTGTTGTAGTTACTTTTATTATTTTCTGCATTTGCATATACTCTAAATACGATTGAGAAAAGGATGGAAAAATACATCAAGCTAATGACAATCAAAAATGAGCAGGAGTGGCCATATTAATCTCTGATAAAATAAACTTTAAGGAAAAAAACCAATATAAGAGACAAAGAAGGGCATTATCTCATAATTAAAGGGTTAATTGAACAAGAAGACATAACCATAATAACTATCTATACTCCAAACAAAAGAGCCTCAAAATACACAAATCCAACTCTGATCAAATTGAAGAATGAAATAGACAACTGCACAATAATAGGTGTTGTTGTTAAGTGCCATCAAGTTGATTCTGACTCATAGTGACCCTGTACGGGGCTTTCTAATAGTTGTTCTTGTTGTTGTTAAGTGCCATGGAGTCGATTCTGACCCACAGCAACACTGTACAGGGTTTCCAAGGAGCAGCTTGTGTGTTTGAGCTGCCGACCTTGTAGTTCAAACAGCTTTGCAAGTCTGGCACATTAACCCACAGCACCATACCAGTAGGAGATTTTAATGCACCACTTTTGAAAAAGGACAGACCAACCAGAAAGAAATTAAACAAAGATGAATGAAATTAGACAATCATGAAAGGACAAATATCGTGAGACTATTATTGTAAAAACTTAAGGAAAGGTTTCTAGACTAAAGGAAACATTCTTTGATAATGACCAGGTGCCAGGGAGGGGAGAATAACTCCCTGACTAGAGTGGATACACTTTAGATAGGGTGACAGGAAGGGCAATATGTAAGAAAGGGGAGGGCAATATACAAGAAAAGGGAGGGTGGTATTAGAATATTTAAGATAGTTGAATACACAGGGAGGTATGCATGGGCTAAAGTGGAGAGAGGTAAACAGTGATATACATACCACCTTGGAACAATAGTGTTCTGTGCATAGATACATGTAAGAGTTTGAAAGAGGATATTTGTACATAATTATTTACCTTTCTTGCAAACACAACTGTGAATGTGGTGGCGTACACAGTAGGCAAAATGATGTAAACTTCCTAGATAGTATTAAACATCATAAGGCAATGAGTTTATTATGGCCTGGAGGGCACAGGACCATAGGCTTAGGAGACTCCATGGTCAAGTAGCATAACATAGTCCACAAAGACAATGTTCTACATCCTGCTTGGGTAAGTAGCATCTGGGATCTTGAAAGCTCATGAGCAGCAGTCAAAGGTGCAGCTATTGGTCTATCCATGTACGAAAGAAAGAAGAGTAATAAGAATTAAAGAGGCTTGGAATCAATTAGCCCAATAAACTAATGGAACATGTGTACACCAACATCTATTCAGACCAGAAGAACTAGATGGTGCCAGGCTACCTCTACCAACTGCCCTGAAAGGGATCACAGTAGAAGATCTAGGATAGAATAGGAGAAAATGTGGAACAAACCTCAAAATTATTTAATAATAATTTATATAAAGACTGAATTTATTGGTCAGAAAGAGACTGGAGGAACCTGAGACTATGGCCCTCAACCACCTTTAAGGTCTGGAAAGGAACTCACCCTCATGGCCCAATTTTCATCCAAACAGTAGATATGAATATAGGGAGGACTGTAACTCTAGTAAGGTATGCTCAACATGGAATGGTCAATTATACAACACTAACCTAAGAACAAAATTGAGAAGGGCTGGGAATGTGGGTAGAATGGAAATAGGAAACAGGGTAACTATTGCAGTATGGAGGGGATTGCAATCATTGAGATGAAACAGAGTGTATGATTTGTTGAATGTAAAGCTGATGATCTTGTCTGTAAACCACTCAATTCACAATAAAAGTTGAATAAATAAATACAACTGAGAATATTAGTGGTAGCGTAGTGGTTACGAATCAGGCTGCGAACCTTAAGGCCAGCAGTTCGAAACTACCAGCTGCTCCACGGGAGAAAAATGAGGCGTTCTGCTCCCGTAAAGATTTACAGCCTCGGAAACCCTGTACAGGGTCGCTATGGGTCGGAACCGACTCGACGGCACTTAGCAACAAGCAACAACATGAGGAAAAACATTACATTCAGGACAGTGCTTATATCTTTCCATTTAAAATTTGTTTCTCATTGATTTGCTTTTGTCTGATTTCTGAATCAGTCTTATGTTCATTTAGATTTTGTCTCTACAGTCTGATTCTTTCCCTATTGGAGTAAAGCCTGGGATGGCCAGACTTTTTGACAAAAGTGTCACACTGTAGTTTCTGATTGAACCGCTGGTCCTTATCTATCACAGGCAAACCACACTGCCTCAGGATATTGATCCTTTGTTTCAAAGGGCATTTGATCCTTTCCTCTATTTATGGGCGGGATTTATCACTGCTAGATTCAGAAAGCAGATTTCATTCTTAGAAGTCATAATTGTTGTTGCTCTTAAGTACCATGGAGTCAGTTCCGACTCCTTATAATGATTAGAGCAGAAATAAATGAGATAGAAAGAGACAAACTATAGAAAGAATCAACAGGACAAGAATCTGATTCTTTAAAAGGATCAATAGAATTGACAAACCATTGGCAAACCTAACAAAAGAAAAGAGGAAGAAGACACAAATAACATGCATTAGAAACCACAAGGGTGATGTCACAATGGAACCAAAGGAAATCAAACTGATAATAACAGAATACCATGTAGAGTTCTACTCCAAAAAAATTTGAAAGCTTAGAAGAGATGGGTACATTTTTAGAAAAAGATGATCTACCTAAGCTTACACACAGTGAAGTAGAAAACCTGAACAGACCCATAACAAAAGAAGAAATTGATCAGGTCATCAAAAAACTCCCAACCAAAAGAAGTCCAGGCCCAGATGGCGTCACTGGTGAGTTCTATCAGACATTCAGGGAAGAGTTGCCACCAATTTTACTCAAATTACTCAAGAATATAGAGGAGGATGGAAAACTTCCTAATACATTTTATAAAGCAAGCATAACCCTCACACCAAAACCAGGGAAGGCTACCACTAAGAAAGAAAATTATAGACCACTATCCCTTATGAACACTAATGTAAAAAATCTCAACAAAATCCTAGCCAACAGAATCCAGCAGCACATCAAAAAAATAGTACATCATGATCAAGTGTGATTCATATCAGGGATGCAAGGATGGTTCAATATTAGAAAAACGATCAGTGTAATCCACGATATAAATAAGAAAAAAGAAAAGAACCACATGATCATATCAATTGATGCAGAAAAGGCATTTGACAAAATCCAACATCCATTCCTGATAAAAACACTCAACAAAGTAGGAATTGAAGGGAAATTCCTCAACATAATTAAGAGCATATATACAAAACCAACAGCCTACATTACTCTCAATGGAGAGAAACTGAAAGCCTTCCCTCTGCAAACAGGAACCAGACAAGGATGCCCTTTGTCACCATTCCTATTTGATATTGTGCTGGAAGTCTTAGCCAGAGCTATATAGCAAGATAGGGAAATTAAAGCCATCCAAATTGGCAAAGAGGAAATAAAACTCTCTCTATTTGCAGATGATATGATCCTATACATAGAAAACCCAAAGACTTAGTTAAAAAGTTACTAGACCTCATCTGAGGATTCAGCAAAGTGGCAGGATATAAGATCAACATACAAATATTAGTTGGATTCCTCTATAGTAACAGTGACAGCACTGAAAAGGACATTAGGAAAGCAATACCATTTACAATAGCCACCCAAAGGATGAAATATTGAGGAATAAATGTAACCAGAGCAACAAAGGACCTATACAAAGAAAACTACAGAACACTACAACAAGAAACCAAAAGAGACTTACAAAAATGGAAGAATATACTATGCTCTTAGATAGGAAGACTTAACATTGTGAAAATGACAATACTACCCAAAGCACTTTACACATACAATGCATTACCAATCCAGATTCCCATGACATTCTTCAAAGAGATGGAAAAAACAATTACAAACTTTATATGGACAGGAAAGAGACCCAGGATAAGCAAAGCACTGCTTAAGAAGAAGAATAAGGTTGGAAGCCTCTCATTCCCTGATTTCAAAATTTAAGATACGGCTACAGTGGTCAAAACAGCTTGGTACTGGTACAATGAAAGATAAATTGATCAATGGAACAGAATTAAGAATCCAGAAATTAACCCATCCACATACAGCCAACTGATTTTCCACAAAGTGTCTAAGTATATTTCATGGGGAGGAGATAGTCTCTTCAACAGATGGTTCTGGCAGAACTGGAAAACAATATGCAAAAGATGGAAACAAGACATTTACCTCATGCCTTATACAAAAAACAACTCAGCATAGTTTAAAGACCTAAATGTGAATACCAGAATTATAAAGACCATCAATGAAAAAATAGGTACAAATGTGAGGGCCCTAATATGGGGCATACACAGACTACCAAACACTTTGAAAATTATACAGACAAAACAGATGATTGGGACATACTGAAAATTTAAAACTTATGTGCCTTAAAAGACTTTACCAAAAGAGTAAAAAGGGAACCCACAGAATGGGAAAAAATCTTTTTCAATGACACATCAGACGAGAGACAAATTTTTAAAATATATAGGAAACTACAACATCTCTACAAGACAAAGACAAATAACTTAATTGAAAAATGGACACAGGACATGAACAGACACTTCACCAAGGAGGAAATCCAGGCAGCCAACAAAGATAAGAAGAAATGTTCATGATCTCTAGCCATTAGAGAGATGCAAATCAAAACAACAATGAGATATCATCTCACACCAGAAATAACAGCAAAGATCAAAAAAGTTGTTGTTGTTAAGTGCCGTCGAGTCAGTTCCGACCCATAGCGACCCTGTATAGGGTTTCCCAAGAGCAGTTGGTAAGCTGAACTGCCTACCTTGTGGCTCAAACTGACTTTGCAGTCCAGCGCATAAACTCACAAAGCCACTCCAGAAATACCTTATGATCCAGCAATTCCCCTACTTGGTATTTATCCACAAGACATACGAGTCATAACATGAGTAGATATATGTACACCAATGTTCATAACAACACTAATTACAATAGCAAAACTATGGAGACAGCCTAAGTGCCCATCAATTGAAGAAAGGATAAACAAACTTTGGGGAAGCTGAAAGCCACCGCATAACATGGATGAACCTTGAGGACACTATGCTGAGTGAGATTAGGCAATAACAAAAGGAGAAATGCTGCATAGGACCAGAATTGTAAAAGATTAAGAAAAAGTATCCACACTAAAAGGTGGGGGGAATTCGTTGCTGGTTACCAGGGTGTATGGGGTGGGAGAGGAAGGTGGAGCACATTGTAGGGAACAGACACAGGATAGTTTGGGTGCTGGGAAGGGAGGGGGTGGCAGTACACAAGAAGGGGGAGGGGAATGGAAGAACAAGGTGGATGGCAGAACATTTAGGCAGGTTTGCATGGGCTAAGTGAGACAGAGGTAAATAATGATGTATGCACAAACTTGGAACAAGAAGGCTCTGGGACACAGGGACTGAGGCATGGTTTGAATGGGTACAAGAGGGTAAATAATGTTAAGATGCTTGACTGTCTTTTGAATCTTGGTTTCTCTTGCCAACTATTGTAAAATAGACACTTGAGGGGGAGAGAAAGGAATAGCCAGAAATATCATCATAGAAAGCTTTTAAGTCCATTTTCAGTCTATAACTAAGTGGAATACCTAAAGTGGGGATACAATTTGCCCAGTGAAGGAGGCTTCCTGTGGAGCCTTTGCATTGCATAAGACCATAGGTGGAATTCTTGATCGCCATCAAGAATCTTCTGAGGTGGGAAACTTCCACTTGAAGGATAAACAGACCAGCCTGAAGTGGCTAGAATAACAGAAGATACTTCTTAAAAGAAAGACCAGCAGGAAAAATAAAAAGCAATAATGGCAGTCTGATTGACTACTACAATAACAAGCAAGTTGTTTGCCCTGGAGCCATCAAGTCAAGTGGTCAGGTCCCCTCAGGGCAAAGCCCTTCCAAGATTAACACTCAAGGGTAATAAATGTGCAGGCATATGGTCTGGCTGGTGACAACATTGGTCACCGATAAGGGGAAGCGGGGGAAAAGCAGCGATGAAGTTGTGAATTAAATCCGATTATGTTCAACAGACTATTGTCAACCCAGGTTGAGACCTGGTTGGCCAGCAATATGGCAAGACCTGGGGACTCCTGGGTCCAGAGACAGGGACACTGGCCACAGAGGACTAGAGCGGAGAGTGAAGAGTCCAGCTGATATGAAGTGACTTGGAAATACACAAGAACACTCATACTTGCATATAGTACCCACTTGACCTGGCATCAATGGCTGGATGATCAGAACTCAACTAGAAGAAGAAAGAAGAGGAAAAAAAGAGTAATCTGCTACAATTTGATGAACTTGACCTACACCTATGGATGTAGTAGCTCAAAAGAGGGAACACATCTTTACAGCGAGGATCATCCCCACCCCTTCAGTACAGTGGGTTGACAGGGATGGGCAACTTAGACATTGGCTACACAAAATGGGGGAGCTACAAAGGCAAGAAGTGACTGGCTTACAAGCTTTCAAGAGGGATCCTAGTTCTAGAGGGTACAGGGGGAAGGTAGAAACTCCACTGAGTGGTTTCCAACCTGTCTGGACAGGGCTGATGAAAGGAGATGGGGAGAAGACTTTTGGGGTTCAATAGTGAGTAATTGCTATCAGGACTGACTGTGAGGGTTGGAAATGTAAAGGTAGATGTTTTGTAACAAAAGGAGGGGAGTGGTTGATTTTACAGTCCAGGGGCAGAGGTCCCTGAGACTATCAAGGGAGAAGAGTGGAGTGCAGGACCTTACCCAGAGAAACAGTGACACCAGAGGTGGAGCCAGAGACGATGATGTGGGGAGATGGAGTGGCTGGGGACTCTGGACTCGGGGAGGGAGAGGGGCTGTGTGTTGATGGCTGGGGGGCAGGCTTGCAGGGAATACCCTTTGGTTGTTTGATGATGCATGGAGGGGATTGTACCCATCGCAATGAAATGAAACACAATAGGGTGAATGTAAAGCTAATGTTCTCCCATGTAAACTATCTTATAATTCATAATAAAAGCTTAGAAAAAAACCCCTATTTTTCATATTTAAAAAAATTCCATTGGGCTGTTATTTATTTATTTATATTATAGCTTGATAATCTTTGTGAGTCCCTCCTTTACTTCTGTAAACATTTTATTCATGACTAGTATATACTTTGGACTCACAGCATGGCTCTGTTAGGTCAGCACGGGATAGTGAACCATAAGATGGGCAGTTCAAACCCTCCAACTTCTCCTCAGAAACCCTATACACTGTTGAACCATCTTGGTGGCACTTAACAGCTAAAACAACAGTATATATTTTTATGTTTGACTATTCCATTATCATATGAAGTTATAGAAGATCTAAATTTGAAGCTTGTTTGCTGATGCTTGTCCATAAATGTTTGCTTCCTCATGAGCTGAGTGCTTTTTGATGTATATTCATGTTTTCTGGGAGCTTTACTCATGAGACTCATGTGGGACATATGTTCTTCCAAAAAGTATTTGCATCTACATTTGGAAGGCATCAGACCACATGATCAACCTAAGACTAGATAACCTCCTTCAATAAATGAAGGCTAAGCTCTCTTTTTTTGCTGCTGACCAAGTTCTTATACGCTGATTGCAGTGTGCTGCTGTGGCACTTCCCCACAGAGTGACCCCACTTGCTATGTGACTGCTTTATCTTGCTCTTAATTTGTGGGGTAATTAGGGTATGGTGGAGATTTCCATTACTATTTGTGTGCACAGCATGACATTAAATGACTATTTTATTCAAGACATATGGTTTTTATTTGTATTGAGGTGATCTTCAGTCAGTTTGAGTCAAAATCAACTCAATGACAGTGGTTCTTATTGTTTTGTTTTGTTTTCCCCGCCAGGCTATCTGGTGCACCACACCATTGGAAGCTGAATCCTTTTTTCTTGCAAATACACAGATGGTGGTGGTGGTGGTTATGTGACATGGAATCAGTTCTGGCTCATAATGACCCTGTACAGGTTTTCTGAGGCTATAAATCTTTACAGGAGCAGAAAGCCTCATCTTTCTCCCATGGAACAGCTGGTAGTTTTGAACTGCTGACCTTAAGGTTAGAAGTCCCATTCATAACCACTATGCTACCAGAGCACCACTCATCTGTTAGTTTGTTGTACTGTGGTGGCTTGTGAGTTGCTGTGATTCTGGAAGTTATGCCACCAGTATTTTAAATACCAGCAGGGTTACCCATATTGGACAGGTTTCAGATGAGCTTCCAGACTAAGACAGACTAGGAAGAAGGAGTAATGAACTACTTCTGAATATTTAGTCACTGAAAACCTTATGAATAACAAAGAAACACTGTCAGATATAGTGCCAGAAAATGAGCCCCTCAGGTTGGAAGGCACTCAAAATGCAACTGGGGAAGAGCTGCCTCCTCAAAGTAGAGTTGACTGTAATGACGCAAATGGAGTAAAGCCTGTGGGAGAAAAGCCCATGGGACCTTCATTTGCACATAAGAGACAACTCAAAATGAAGAGAAATAGCTGTAAACATCCATTAATAATCAGAACATGGAATGTATGAAGTATGACTCTGGGAAAATTGAAAGTAATCAAAAATGAAACGGAATGCATAAACATCCATATCTTAGGCATTAGTGGGCTGAAATGGACTGGTATTGGCCATTTTGAATCTGATGACCACATGGTTTACTATGCAGGGAATGACAAATTGAAGCGGAATGGTGTTGCATTCATTGTCAAAAATAACATATCCAGATCAGTCATGAGGTACAATGCTATCTGTGATAGGATAATATCCATGTGCCTAAAGGGAAGACCAGTTAATACCACTATTATTCAAATGTATGCACCAACCATTAAAGCCAGTGAGGATGAAATAGAAGAATTCTACCAATTTCTTCAATCTGAAATTGATCAAACATGCAATCAAGATGTATTGATCATTATTGGTGATTGAAATGCAAAGGTTAGGAGCAAAGAAAGATCAGTAGTTGGAAAATGTGGTCTTGTTGATAGAAATGACGCTAGAAATTGCATGACAGAATTTTGCAATACCAATGACATCTTCATTGCAAATACCATTTGTAAACAACATAAAAGACAGCTATACACATGGACCTCACCAGATGGAATACATAGAAATCAAATTGACTACATCTGCTGAAAGAGATGATGGAAAAGCTCCATCTCATCAGTGAAAACAAGGTCAGGGGCAGACTGTGAAACAGACCATCAATTGCTCATATGCAAATTCAAACTGAAGCTGAAGAAAATGAAAACAAATCCACAAGAGCCAAAATATGACCTTAAATATATTCCTCCTGAATTTAGAGATCATCGAATAACAGATTTGATACATTAAACATTAAAGACCAGAGACCAGAAGAGTTGTGGGATGACATCAAGAATATCATACATGAAGAAATCAAAAAGTCATTAAGAAGACAAGATAGAAGGAAAAGGTCAAAATGGATGTCAGAAGAGACTCTGAAACTTGCTCTATAGTGTAGGGATGCTAAAACATATGAAAGAAATGAGGAGGTACAAGAGCAGAAAAGAAAATTTCAAAGATCAGCTCGAGAAGATAAAGCCAACTATTACCACAAAATGTACATAGATCTGGAGTCAGAAAACCAAAAGGGAAGAACACGCTCAGCATTTCTCAAGCTGGGGGAACTGAAGAGGAAATTCAAGCCTCAACTTTCACTATAGAAAGATTCTCTGGACAAATTATTGATTGATGCAGAAAGCATCAAAAGAAGATGGAAGGAATGAATACACAGAGTCACTGTACCAAAAGGAAATGGTTGATGTTTAACCATTTCAAGAGGTAGCATATGATCAAGAATCAATGATAATGAAGGAGGAAGTCCAAAGTGCATTGAAGGAACTGGCAAAGAAAAATGCACCAGGAATTGATGGACTAAAAGTTGAAATATTTCAAGAAAGTGAGGCAGCACAGGAGGCACTCACTCATCTCTGCCAAGAAATTTGGAAAACAACTATCTGGCCAACTGATTTGTGCCCATTCCAAAGAGAGGTGACCCAGCAGAATGCTGAAATCATCAGACAATCTCTTTAATATCCCATGAAAGTAAAGTTTTACTAAAGGTAATACAGAAATGGCTGTAAGCATACATTGACAGAGAACTTCCAGAGGTTCCAGCCAGATTCAGAAGAGGTAGTGAAGGAGGGATATCATTGCTGATGTCTGATGGATCTTGGCTGAAAGCAGAGAATATAGAAAGATGTTTACCTATGTTTTATTGACTTCGCAAAGGCTTTTGATTGTGTGGATCATGACAAGCTATGGACAACAGTGCGAAGTATGAGTATTCCAGAACACTTAATTGTGCTCATGAGGAATCTGTACATGGACCAAGAGGCAGTTGTTTGAACAGAACATGGGAACACTGAATGTTTTAAAATTAAGAAATGTGTGCGACAAGGGTGTATTCTTTCACCATACTTATTCAACCTGTACGCTGAGCAAATAATATGAGAAGCTGGGTTCTATGAAGAAAAACGTGGCATCAGGATTGGAGGAAGACTCATTAACAACCTGCAATATGCAGATGATACAACCTTGCTTGCTGAAAGTGAAGAGGACTTAAAATATTTACTGATGAAGATCAAAGACCACAGCCTTTTTGGTATGGATTGCATCTCAATGTAAAGAAAAGAAAACTCCTCACCACTGGACCAATAAACAACATTCTTATCAACGGAGAAAAGATTAAAATTGTCAAGGACTTCATTCTTCTTGGATCAACTATCAACAGTCACAGAAGCAGCCATCAAGAAATCAAATGATGTATTACATTAGGCAAATCTGCTGCACAAGGGCTTTTTAAAGAGTTGAAGAGCAAAGATAACAGCTTGAGGACTAAGGTGCTTCTGACCCACCCACAGTATTTTCAATAACCTCATATGCATGCAAAAGCTGGTCAGTGAATAAGGAAGTCCTCAGAAGAATTGACGCTTTTGAGTAATGGTGTTGGAGGAGAATATTGAAAGCACCATGGGCTGCCAAAAGAACCAACAGATCTGTGTTGGAAGAAGTGCAGCCAGAGTGCTCCTTGGAGGCCAGGATAGCCAAACTTCATCTCTCAGACTTCGGACATATTATCAGAACAGATCAGTCATTGGAGAAGGATATAATGTTTGTAAGGGTGGAGGGTCAGAGAAAAAGAGGAAGACTCCCAACGAGATGGATTGGCCAAGTGGCAGCATCAATGGGCTCAAGTGTGGCAACAATAGTCAGTTTGGCCCAGGATCGAGCAGGGTTTTATTCTGCTGTGCATAAGGTCACTATGGATCAGTACTGACTCAATGACACCTAACAACAGCAACAATGCTACCAGAGCTTTATACAGATCCCCACAATATGTTATATGCCAACATATAACAAGAGGACCGGTACATCTTTCTCCCATTGAGCAACTGGTGGGTTCAAACCACCAAACTTTTTTTGGCACCACCAAGTCATCTATGTTTTATATATTTTATTGTTGTTACGTGTGGTCGAGTGTATAGTGACTCATAGCAACCCTATGTAGGGTTTCCAAGGAGCATTTGGTGAGTGTGAACTGTGACCTTTTGTTTAGCAGTCCAGAACTTATTCTTCAGTTCCACATTGTTGTTGTTATGTGCTGTGGAGTCGGTTCTAACTCATAGTGACCCTGTACAGGTTTTCCGAGGTTGTAAATCTTTACGGGAGCAGATAGCCTTATCTTTCTCCCACAGAACAGCTAATAATTTCGAAGTGCTGACTCTGAGGATATCAGCCCGATTCGTAACTACTACACTACCAGAGCTCCTTCAGTGCCACATTGTTGTTGTTGTTAAGTGCTATCGGGTCAGTTCCGACCCATAGCAACCCTGTATAGGGTTTCGGAGGAGCAGCTGGTGAGCTTGAACCACCGACCTCACAGTTCAAACGGCTTTGCAGTCTGATGCATTAACCCACAGTGCCACACCAGAACTCCAGTGCCACATTAGGACTCCATATTTTATATCTATAAGGAGCTCTGATAGCATAATGGTTACGAGTTGGACTGCTAACCTGAAGGTCAGCAATTCGACATTACCAGAGGTTCCTCAGGAAACTGATGAGGCTTTCTGCTCTCGTAAAGATTTACAACCTTGGAAACCCCATACGGGGTCGCTATGGGTCAGAACCGACTTGACAGCACTTAACAACAACAAAAATATTTTGTATCTATAACTAGTGTATTTATTTTATTAAGAGCTCTGGTAGCATAATGGTTATGAGTGGGGCTGCTAACCTCAAGGTAAGTAGTTCAAAACTACCAGTTGTTCTGCAGGAGAAAGATGAGGCTTTCTGCTCCTGTAAAGATTCACAGCCTTGGAAACACTATGCACGGTCTCTGTAAGTCCGAACTGACTCCAAAGCACTCCACTACCACCACCACCACCAACAGTGTAGTCTATTACTAGTTATATAGCAGCCCTGGTTCCTGGAACCGAAGATGGGGTAAGATTAGGAGAAGGAGGAAAAGAGCTGAAACCCTCTGACCCTGAAACGATTGTGACTTATTGCAACCTTACAAGACAGAATAAAACCGTTCCATGAGGGTTCTGCGACTGTAAATCTTTACCTCAGTCGACTGCCACATTGTTCTCCCACTAGCTGTTGGTGGGTTCAAACCTTTGACCTTTAACCTAGCAGCCCAATGATTAACTCATAGTGCCACTAGGGCTTGATCATGTGTGAAAGAATGTGGTAAAGAAGCAGAAAAAAACCCAGCAGGGTAGGAAAACTTCAGTCTCAAATGAAATGCATTTCTTTGAGATTTCAAATGGATACAGTCTAGTCCTGGTGTGGTGCTGTAGGATAAGGACTGGATTGCAAACTACAAGATTGGTGGTTCAAACCTACCAGCCACTCCTTGGAAACCCTATACAGGGTCAGTAGGAGTTGGAACCAACTTGAAGGCACTTAACAACAATAACACAGCCTGTCTTGCCTAGCCAACCTGCAGGTTTTTTGCCCTATGGAAGACAGGTCTTTCAGCAAAGAAGCCAGTATAAATCTGCTATCATTGAGTTCATACCACCTCAGGGTGTCCTCCTGTGTGTCAGAGTAGAAATACAACGACTATGCCATATGGATTTTAAAGGCCGGTTTTTTGGAAACACGCCTTTCTTCGGAGCTGCCTCTGGGTGAACCCTAACTGCCAACCTTTTGGTTTGAAGCAGAGTGAATTAACTATTTGCAACACCCAGGGACTCTGGTCAATATAGTCTATTAATTTCACCACAGATTCCCAGACTGTGCTATCTTTCACTTCTATTCAAACACTTCTCCCAATTAGGCTAAGATCCTGAAATCAGATCCATTTTCAGAGCTCTTCTTACTAACACTGGAGGCTTTTCTGCTCCTTTCAAAAATGCCCTTGCCTATTAGATGATACTGTAAGCTCCTATTGCAGATGATGGGGCCTTTCATTCTCAAGTTCATTGTGGAAAACAAAATGACAATGCCTGGTTGAAATAGCACATAGTACTTGAAAGGACATGCAGACCAGCCCGGAGTGGCTAAAGGAACAAAAGATACTTCTTGAAAGAAAGACCAGCAGGAAAAAACAAAAACAAGCAAGCTGTTCACCTTGGAGCCATCAAGGCAAGCAATCAAGTCCCTTCAGGACAATCCCCTTTCCAAGACTGAAACTCAAAGGGAACACACAAGAAGGCACGTAAGCTCACTGGTGACTATGCTGGTCTACTTGTGAGTAGAAATGGGGGGAAAGGCAGTAATGAAGACATGGGCTGAGTTTGACCATGTTCCATAGACTCCTGTCAACCTTGAGATGAGAGCGAGAAGAGGAAGGGCTGGTTGGTATGAAGTTTGGGGACAATAGGAAACTCCTGAGCCCATGGACACTGATCTAGCCACGAAGGGCCAGAACTGGGAGTGAAAAGCATCCAGCTGATATGAAGTGGGGGAGGCATGCAAGAACACCCCAAACTTGCAGGTAATACCCACTTGACCTAGCTTTGATGACTTGATGATCAGAATTCGACTAGAGGAAGATAAAGAAGTTTGATACAGGAAGGAAGTGTAAATTGCTACAATTTTATGAATTTGACTTATACTTATTAATGTAGTAGCTCAAAATATCAACCAAGACGGAAGGAGTCTTCACATCAAGGATCAAACCTATCCTCTCAGTACACATGGTTGATAGGATTAGGCAACTTAGACATTGGCTGCCAAAAATGGGGCAAGAGGCTATAAAGGCACAAAGTGGCTGACTTATTAGTTTTTAAGAGGAAATTTAGTTTCAGGGTGTGCAGGGGAAGGTAGAATCCCCACTGAATAGTTTTCATCTTGTCTAGATGGGTCTCGTAAAAGGAGATGGGGAGAGGATTCTTTTGATTCAACAGTGAATAATTGTTAGCATAACTAATTGTGATCGTCACAACTGTAAAGTAGAAGTTGTGCAACAAAAAGGGGGAAGCATTTCATCTTACATTCCAGGAACAGAGGACCCCAGGATCACCAAGAGAGAAAAGCATGAGCAGAATATGGGATGCCAGCCTGAGTAGCAGTGACACTAGAGATGAAGGCAGAGGTGATGGCATGGAGAGATAGATAGAGCAGGTGAGGACTCTAGACTCAGAAAGAGAAAGGCTGTGTGTTGGCGGGCAAGAGGCGGGCTTGCAAAATGGTTGCCTTAACCATTATGTATTCCTATGTGCTTTTGTATACATAGTAAAAAAAAAAAAAAAAAGGTGTGTGTGTAGGGGGGATAGAGGCAAACACTGTTAACTGATGGTGCATGGAGGGAATTGTAATCATTGTAATGAAACAAAATACAATTGTTGTTGTTGTTATGTGCCATAGAGTCGGTTCCGATTCATAGCAACCCCGTACAGGGTTTCCGAGGCTGTGAATCTTTACAGGAGCAGAAAGCATTATCTTTCTCCTGCGGAACAGCTGGTAGTTTCAAACTGCTGACCTTAGGGTTTGCAGCCCGATTCTATACTTCTGAGTGCAAAACGATGTTCTCCCATTTAAATTATCACTCAATTCCCAATAAAAGTTGTTGTTGTTTTTTAAATAGCACATAGTGAAGTTAATTCACAATCATGTGTTAAATCTGTAATTTCACAAACATAGGTATTAAAGAGCTGATACACAAAGTGAAGGGGAAAGACCAGAAAAGGGAGACTTGGGACTAGAGAGATCAAACGTAAATTTTCTAGGTTTGAAGCCTTATTTTTCTTCAACAAGGTCTGACTTGAGGGAAGTTGATTATGAAGGTGTTTTTTCTTTGTTTGCTTTTATTGCTTTGCTTTTGCTATTCTAATACCTTTAAGTCCTATGGCATCACTACCAATTCCATTGGGGCTTGAAGATTTTATTGTTAAAATATGTTGTTTTAGGTGCTGTGGAGTTGGTTCTAATACGAACAATAGAGTACAATAGAACAAAACACTACCCCAGTCTTGTGCCATCCTCACCATTATTGTTCTTTGAGTCCATTGTTGTAGCAACTGTGACAGTCCATCTCACTGGGGTTTCCCTCCTTTTTCCTACTTTTGTTGTTGTTGTTGTT